>NW_022147316.1:157185-213694 GCF_002938485.1 Sitophilus oryzae
TCAGTTGGAGGTAAAGAAGCTAGGTTGTGTTTACTGTTGTACGCAGTCCTAATAAAACACTGATGTCTAAAGCCGTTTAAACTCATGGTTTTATCCTTGCAACCATACAAACGAAGTAAAAATTGATTTCCTGCCTTTGCGATAGCTTGTACGTCAGCCTTTGGAGTTTGAAACAGCTGAGTCATGGAGAGAAGATCTGGATTTTGGACAAGGACTTTGATAAATTTGGTTTTACCGTAACCAAATATCGCAGACGTAGAGTCCCAGCCGCTGAAAGTGTGTAAAAATAGTATAGCTTTAGCCGCTGTGTTTTCTTCAAGACCAGAAGACGAGTAGATCTGTTGTGGAACTTTACCTTTACCCGGCTTCATGAAATAAACATTGGCGGATTGAGAAAGAGCAGTCAATAGCAATAAAACAGTCAATAACTAACAAATCGATATCTTCGCCTACAATAATCACTGATGGATGAATTGAGGCCATTTTAATTGCTGTATTAACTATGAGACAGTCTGCATCTTCGTCGGCTTGTCGCACTGACAAATGTTCCAATTCAAACATTTTTGAATCATTTCAATGAGGCGATGTTTATTTCTGCTGTTGGATAAAAATCCGTTTTCTTTCTCTTCGCAATCTTTCTACGCTCTTTGTATTGTAGTTTTCGATGTCGTTTGGATAACGATCGAAAACGACAATACTATTTGTGGAGTACTTTGACCTAACAAATTGAACATAGGCTACGCAAATAGATGCGAAAGTTGTATTTTGTTGCCACAGTACACGATGGAGAAGGAATCCGCCGTCGATAATGTAAAACGAGTCTTTCAGTCAAATTTCATAGTCTATCTCTTTTTATAACAAGTGTGACAGGGGAGGGGATAAATCAAGAAACTAAACATGACAGGCATCGATAAATAGGTAAGGTCGCAAAAGCGGTGAAAACTACGCTGTTACCGTCTGATGTCCCGGCGCGCGTTATGCACCGAGAGCTAAAAAGTATTTTTTTTGCTAAAGCACGCGTGTTAAAATCGCGCAGAGCGTTAAATTTTATGGACTTGATCCAGTTCACTTCTGAAAGGAGTCAACAGAATTCAGAAACCAAACAGAAACAGGCTATAACTGCTTAATGCGTGAAGTATGACTTTATTCATTTCTCTGCTGGAAAAAACAATATTTTATAAACGTATAAAGACGATTATTTTAAAATAATAGGAAACTGGACTTGATTCATTTTAATTCTGACCACTCATATCATCCTTTTTGTCGCAAATTTTGTCCACTTTCCGAATTTGCAAGTAGTTCTTTTGTAAAGTATACAAAATATCGACTTCTATTCCAAAAAAACGATATTTTTATCTTTTTTTCAAAATTTGAGGGGGTTACGGGGGAAATTTTTGATGGGGAGTTAAAAATTCGCATTCAGCGACCCGAAAAACATAAGACAAGCTTATATCCAGAACTATCATGAACTTGGTAACCTAAAATTATGTATTTCCTGGACTAAAAAACAATTGAATACGTCAATCCGTCCTAATTTATGTCATAATATACTAACATACCAAATCACGTTTTTTATCTGAAAAAAAATAAATACGTTATAGTAGTGAGCCACTTTTGAGACGCACCCGGTATATTTTGTCCAAAATATGTTGATGAGCCAAAACAAAAACTAGACTCGTGAGTTGGTTTTACGTTTTCTGCTTTTTTATCAGCTCTGTGTGATTCCGAAATTTTGACTCCCACTATGAATAATTGTTCAGAAGAAGAAAAATATGTAGAAGCATTAATTTTTGTTCATTTACCGCACACTGTATATACGAACTCCGTCTGGAATCCAAACTAGGTCAAATAATAAAAAAAGAACTAGTTCAGCCGCGAGAACAAAAACCTTATTTATTTAAAGAAACTCGCTAGCAATTGTCCCTGAAACCGTGGGTTTGAAATTTAAAAGAAATTTATTCCAGTTTCTGCAAGCTGTAACTCATTTCAGCTTTAATTAGAGCACACAATCGCTGCTAATGACTACGGAGACACTAGAGCCCCGAAAAGCAAACATTAAAATGTTAATTTTTTTAACTGATTGTCGAAGCATGTGGATTTTAATACGAATAGTAAAAAATCGTGACTCTAGCATACTGTACCTACTTAAATAAATGTTTTCTTTTAGTTAACAAAGTTAAAGAAAGAATATTTTTTATCTATTTATATTTTATTATTCTCATTTATAATATAATATTAATAAATATAAGTAAGACGAAAATGCCTGTAAGTGTTGGAAGTTGTGTACAGTTTTGTAATTTTGTTGGAATCCAAAATAAACTTTACTTTCATTTGTTTTTTCTTTATTGGATAATAGTGAAAAAAATAGTTGAAATTCTGCCCAATTTATTTTGTATCATTTCTTATACACATGTATCGATAAATCATATATTTGCAAAAATGTTTTCACTTCTAATAAAGCCATGATAGTATTTTCACCAGTTTCCAATAACAAACAGGCCATTATAAAATGTACACAGAGAAGACCAGGCTACTAGTAACATAGCAAGTTGCCGGACGAATTTACGTTTACCCGATTTGCGTTCGTACTCGAGATTCACTGCCGGCTAGTAGGCTGGTCAGGCAGTACGAAGTTGCAGTTGTTGTGCTTGGACGGGTCGGTCGTGACAGACTAGGAATACTACGTGAGGAGTGCCGAGTATTTATTATTTTCATTTTAAGTATTTACCTTTACTTACGGTAACATTTAAAATAAAAATACTTAAATATTTATTATTTGAGTGTGTTTACAAGCCAAAACTAAAAATAAATAAATTCTCTAAACCCAAAAAAAACTAAACTATCACTCTAAATAAAAAAAGTTAGAACAAGTGTTCAAAAAGACCACCTTCTTGTACTAGACAGCAGCCTAGGCGGTAGTAAAATCCCCGTCTGACATTGGCTAACATATTAGGGCTAATAGTTTGGAAAGCCTCTCGTATATTTACTCGAAGCTCATCCAGATTATTAGCCCTATTATTATGACCATACACTTTGGATTTTACACAACCCCACAAAAAGAAATCATTGGGAGAAAGATCTGGTGATCTAGCGGGCCACAAAATAGTTCCATATCCACTAATTAAACGGTTGGGAAAAGTATTGTTCAAATATTCTTGAATAATACGGGCATTGTGGGCAGGGCAACCATCTTGTTGAAACCAGACATTGTGGAATCTTTCTCCCAATAACTCACAAATTCTAGGGACAATCTGCTGCTGTAACAAGTCCAAATACTTTGCAACAATTAAATTACCCTCTATAAAAAATGGACCAATCATGTGCTTCCCTACAAAACCACCCCAAACATTTAGCTTTTGAGGATATTGCGTGAGAACCTCAAAATATCTGTGCAAATTTTCCCGAGACCAATATCGTACTTGTGTAGGGTTATGACGACTCAATAAAGCAAAACTTGATTTGTCGGTGAAAACTATACGCCGAATAAAATATTAATAATATATAAAAAGTTTTCATCTAAATTGGCCTTTTCCATTACATATTCACAAAACGCCATACGCCGAAATTGGTCTTCATGAAAAATTTCTTGAGTTTTGCGCGCTTATACGATCGGTATGTATTGTTTTTAAGGACTCTTTTAACCGTGCTAGATGAAGAATCTGTTACCTAAGCAATTTGATTACTTGAAAACGTGGGATTTTGATCCGCAGTAGCAAAAATGAACACTTGCTTTAATTCCTGTTCTTCATTAATCAACACATCAGGCTTTTTGTGTTTTTGTGGGGACACGCCCACCCGTGTGTTTCAAAATTATTAATAACTCTTGATATAGTAGGTAAAGATGGAATTGGCCTGTTTACAAAAGTTTGTGGAAAAATTGTTTGTATATCCCGATAAGACCTATTTTGGAAATACCATTTTACAATTTGAATTTTCTCACGAACTTCGTAAACATCCATTATTTTACTTAAAAAATAAATTTTACACGAGAACTATCGCGAGAATATATGTATTCGTTTTGGCTATTAAAACACGAATAAATACAAATTCTGAATCATTCTTATCACATATTCTACCTATTTTTATTTTATCGCATTTTTTCGCCTGCCTTTTATCCGGCGGACGGGTATACGCTAATTCGTCCGGTTCTGCCTATGTTACTACTACGGTGGTTCGGTCTGTATATTATCTGGTAATTAATAAATAGATTAGTTTATAATATGTACTACCATTTTTTTGAATGTGGTATACAATGATTCAATACTGAAAATAAAAGGATGTAGGACTTCTATTCTCTTTATTTATTTTGATTAACACAACGTTTCGGTCAGAATGATCACTCACCGTTATCATGTGTAAACTAAAAACTTGTAGTTTACAAGTTCATATTACAACGTATCTGTATCTTAAACTTCGTATGTTAACAGGTGGTAAATAAAGTCTAAATATTAGTAAAAAGAGTTAAATTTCACTTTGTTTTTGAGCCACCCTGTAGAAGTTAAAATATGACATTATTGTGATTCCAAAAACACATAGTAGTTCTATGTCCACGGAATATTGGGACACCCTGTATATGCCTGTAAATAATGATTACTTTTTTTAAAGATATGTCTCACATATCTTCAAAGCAAGACTGGTGCAATTATCTCACTACAGAGAAACAAGTTCAAAGTTTGAACCCCCACGCTTAAAATTATCAAAGCTGACATGGGGCTTGCTTCGTTTTAACCTACACTACGATCTTTGATTAAGGGGTTGCTCCAATATTCTTAAGCCTTCGGAGCGACTTACAGCCGTGGAATTACGATTACTATTCAGTACAGAATTCTCTAAATTAACAATAAAACCGTACTACAAATGAATAATAAAACATATTAGTACCTACAGTAAACGTAGCCATTTATCTATACTAATATATAAAATCCTTAAGTGACTGACATACCTACTGATTAATCACGATCCTGCTTAAACCACACAACGTAAGAAGCTCAATTTTGGTATACAGGTTGATTCTAGGGTGTAGAGGTTCGATAAGAAGGGATTTTTCGAAATTCCAATTCTAAGAGGGTGAAATATCAACATTACAATTATTTTTATTTAAAAAACGGTCAAGTTTCCGAAAAAACGCTTAAACACGTATATTTTATTTTGTTTTTTTACATATTTTAAGATTTTTTAAAAATGTATACAGGGTGTTTCGAAAAATCTGGTCATTGATAAATCACGATTCTGTTTAAAGCGCTTGACGTAAAAAGCTGATTTTTGGAAAACAGATTGACTTTAGGGTGTAGAGGTTCGATAAGGAGGGATTTTTCGAAACTCGAGTTCTAAGGGGCTGAAACTATCCCTCAAGTTTTAAAATATTGTTTATTTAAACCGGTGAGTTTTTCGGAAAAAGTCTTAAACACGTATATTTTTATTTTGCTGTTTTACATATTTTAAGATTTTTTATAAATTTATACAGGGTGTCTCATAAAATATGACTATTGTGTAATCACGATTCTGCTTAAACTGCTTGACGTTTAAAGCTGATTTTTGGCAAACGGATTGACTGTGGGGTGTAGAGGTTCGATAAGGAGGGGTTTCTCGAGTCTCAAATTCCAAGAGGGTGAAAACGCCCCTCAAATATTACAATATTTGTTATTTAAAAAACAGTTAGCCGTGGACACTTGGACAAGCAAAATTTATTTGTTTTTTTACAGATTTTGAATTTTTTTAAAAAATCATACAGGGTGTTAAAAAAAGTTGGGTAATTTCTTAACCACGATTCTGCTTAACCTGCTTGACGTAAAAAGCTTATTTTTGGCAAACGGATTTTTCGAAAGTCAAATTCCAACGAGATGAAACTACCCCTCAAATATTACCAAGTTATATAATAATAGCGCCATATTGTTTTTCTCATGCTGACATAAATGTGAGAAAATTTTATCCAGTTTGTATGTTAATGGAAATTCTTGCTTTGCTTTATCATCACCATTACAAAAGATTAATTCGACGCGAACGAAGTCGCTGGTACACGCTAGTTATTATATAAAGGCGAAAAAAATTAGTAACCAACCAATCTCAGCGGAAATGTATAGATAATGGCATGGATAATGGCCTCCTATTTAGCCCATCAAAGGTCCCATTCGGTCACCGTGGAAAAAGTTTGACAAAAATGACCGCTATCTTGGATTTTTTCGTTTTTCTTTTCAAATATCTCCGTTTATGTTAAGTTATATTTTAAAAGTATTTCAAAATCTGCATATTGTGTCAATATTAGTCTGGCATGTTATCGATGAAAAAACTATATACAGGGTGTTTCAAAAAACAAGTGCCATCTCTCGTGGGGAGATTCCTCACGTAAAAATAAGATTTATTTTTCATATCAACATAGGTCCGATTCTGCTTTGTTTCGTAGCTGCAAGGTGTTAAATTCTCAATAATCTTTCGATTTATTATAATTTTCTTCCAAGTACTTTTAATGATTCGAATGAAATTTTGGGGGTAAAATTTTAATGCTAAAAAGTTTATTTTAATGCTAAAACGATAAAATAGTGAATTATCAACCAGCAAGTCCGATTTTAAAGAAAAATGATCACGAAGATATTCCGCAAGTAATTGGGCCTACAATAGTGATGTGTCGGTATTTGAGTAACGCAATTTTGGAGCGGTATATTTTTGTGACGTCGTGTCGCGCTCCACAACGAATCAGGAACCTGTTATTGAAGAACGACGATCATAATGACGACAAAATTATAAATTATTTATAATTTGCAAATAAATTATTTATAATCGCTCTTGAAGTTAGCTCGAACCGTAGTAACCGCATAGCGACGTGTTTAGCTCCAGCAGTTGCGATTTCGTCGGTCGCTAATAGTAGTAACTGGCACTGGTATGTACGTAGCGTCGCGCGTGTTTCCTCAAGCCGTCGCGCTCCTAAACCCGTAGTTCCGTCTGTCGCGAACAGAAGTAACCCATGGTACCTGCTGTAACTGGCTATCGGCGCTCGACCTCGGCGGCGACGTACTTCGTTCCAGCAGTGGCTGGTGTGCTTCTATGGTTCCGGTTTTGCCTGTCGCGCTTTGGTGGGTTGCTATTGGCGTTGGTGCTGCCGTCGCTACGTTACTTTCGAAATAGCAATTTTTGGTATGTACTAGGCATGGTATAAAATAGCGTTGTTTGAAAGATGAAACGCAAAAGCAAATAAAATAAAAATATTTTATTTGCTTTTATACATTTATATAAGTTTTATTGTTTATATCTATATTTAAGGTCTGATGATGGATGGAATTGCCAAAACCGGTCACCAATAAATATTTTTTTTGACAGTGGTTTGGACTTTGTTCTTGACTTTAACATTAAATATATTCTCGAATATATTATATTGCAATACACATAAATATGAGTGATAAATTGACACGGGCAAAGAGATAACGGCAGGATTGGGAGCAGTGTTGCTAGAACTTCATCATTCTCTATAATAAATTTAAAAATACAATTTATATCATTACGAAAGTTTTATTTTTAAAATTTGCAGTTTGTGAAAAAAGGTAGTGGAAAAGTCAGTAAATCTCAGCAAAATGTATTTTGAGCTGGTAGAATGTAGAATGAGTGGGAGGGAGGTTAAAGGCTGCGACTTTACAGATCTATCGTGTCCCCCTTTCTTGAGTTATAACTCATCATACAGTCCCAGGGTTTTGACAAAAGCCAGTATCTAGAACGGTTTTATAGAGGGTAATTCTCCATCTCCAATATCAGTTGTACTTAAGTTTATGACACGAATGGTTGTAACAGCTGGTAGAATTGTAAGAACCTGACAACAGCGGTTGGGAGTAGGTAGGTACTAATGTCAGGAATACTGCATAAGTGAGGACCGCGACACTTTGGAAGTTAGAACCTCGGTTACAAAATCGCGGTATTTTGTCGCGGTATTTTTCTGGAACGGTCGCTATTGTAACGCGACTCATCTGGAACCGGTATTCCCATTACTAGCCTACAACATCCTGAGCAATACACTTGACATTATATGAGAAGATCATCCGCTACATTCCTGGCTAATGCAGGAGTGAACAACGTTAAAAAGACACGGAGGATGGCGATCTGCAACTGTTGCGGAAGGATATATCGAGTCCATTACCAGAGAGATTGCGAAAAAGATTCAAGGTGCTGTAAGTGTTCGAGAACGAGCCGTTGTAATGACAGAGCCTCTTTCAAGCAGTGGAGGGACCGCATTTGCAGGCATACAAGGTTTTACAATTTCTGAATTTACAAAAAATATTTCATTTTCATTTAATGTTAATGTTAATTTAAATAACTAATTGAATTAGTAATTTATGAATAAATCTTAATAATTTCTATAAAATGGTGTGGCTTTAAAGTTATAACACACTAGTTTGTTAAAAACTAACGCGTGTGTTACTATTTATTTTATATGCATGTATACATGTGAGTAATGTCTGTATAAGTAGTGGTTGTTGGATAAAATCAGTTAATAGGTTTTAATTTAAAATATGATGAGCGTAATAATCCTGCAGCCGCATCCTGTACTATACGGACAATGTGCCAGAAAAATCTATGTATGACTTACAAGCTTAAAAGCTACACAATGAACAGAGGAGCCAAGATTTCCACAGTTCAAAATTAACATGGGGTTTCCTATGGTTCGAGCGACTATGCACCACCAGGTATTCATATTTATGTATACTGTATATTGTAGACATTTATATTACCTTAATTGTTATAATTTGGTTCTAACCTTCAGACATTAAATCGGAATTTGTCAAATAGTTTACTGACACTGACTAAATACTCAATCAAAAATGATTTACGATTATAATGTAGATCCCAATGCGGACGAAAATATTAGTACTGAACCCAATACCGAAGTTGAATTTTTTAATGCTAAAGCATTTCTACAAACTGCGAGCACTAATACTGGAGATAATTTATATGATCACTTGACGGAGGTTTTGAACAAGATTTTAGCAGAACGACCAGAAAATATTATCGATTTTTTCGAAGAATATAGTAGAAAAGTTAAAGAACGACGTTATCGACCTTTGACAGACCATTTAGAAGATGTTTTTGTAGAACCTAGTCGGCTACAGCTTTCTACAAGTATTATGACCGCCTTGAAACCGCTTACCCCACAAGCACCATCTACAGTTGATCCGGAAGATCTCGAGTTAGCTGATATGTCTAGAAATAATATGATGGAATTATTGTATTACTTGGAACAAATAGGTTTAGGTTTACCCCGACAAGATATGGCGTTTGTCATGCTGTCGATGCGAAAAATGATCCATACTGAGCCTATATCCTGGATACGATTTTGGGGGAAAGATATTTGGAAAGTTTAATCATTACCTGGTACTTGAAGCAGAACTAAAAGAAGATGAATATATGAAAAGGAATGAGGAATATGAGGAAAAAACAAAACAAGAAGAAATGGCCAAAATTTTAGTAACAGGAGACGAAGAGTTGGATAAAGCTTTGAAAGATATATCAAAAAACCAAGAAGAAATGGTAGGTGAAAGTCCTAAGTCAAAAATCCCCAGACCCTTGCCACCCATGCCTAAAATACAGTATGAAGAGCCACCTGAGCCACCCATAGAACCTTCAGGTGTTGGTCTGAACAAAAAGATTTACTTCGTATGTTGCAAAACTGGTGATTCTTGGATACAGCTTCCAGATACTACACCTAAAGAGGTACACTTATCTTTATACACAGAGTGGCCCAGGTTTCCGAAAAAGTTCTAATTAGAATTTTGGTTTGTCATTTGTATTTTTTTCCGAATATATAAAAATGTTCTTGTAAACATACAGGGTGATTCAGATATATTTTCAAACCACAATTACCTAAAATTAACCTAACCTAACCAAAATTTGTTATATTTTTAAATCGAATACTACACTCAGATGAAAAAACGCAACGGAGAAATTTTTGTTCAAATTTAAAGTGTTATATTTTTTTTATTTTTAGCTCTGTTTTCATGTTTTTTTAGCAAGCTGTAATATAATTCAACTTTAATTTGTAAACTCAGTTTCTTATAAACTGTAGTATTTGGCATATTATACAGGGTTAATAGAGGGGATGTTTTTTACTTTAACTTTAAAACATCCTGTGCAATAGTTTCGTGTGTATTGTTTTAAATATAATTTTACATTTTGTTTTTTGGATCATGTCAATACATGCCCTAATTAATTTTTAAGAGCGAAATAAACTTTCCGCCAAAAAATTGTAATTTTTTCAATTATCATATCTTTTTGAAGTTATTTTTTAATATGGCAAGGCGGCTTTGGTGATTATTGTGAGCTATATACTACTATGACCTGTCCATCATGTTCGGGAAATGCTTGGTAGGAGGGTTAGAGGTCGCGAAGCTGTACCAGCTCTATTAACTGAACTTCACTTGGGTCTTAAAAAAGAATGGGAAAGCATAAGGCAATATGGTATATGCAGCCTCAATGACAGTATGAACGGACGTATAGGGGCAGTTATAGCAACTAAGGGAGGCAATAGAAAGTATTAGGGTATTTTTTACAATTTTTTTTCTGATTGCCTACTTGAGTATTACATATGTTTTCTTTAATATTGTTAGTTCTGTTAACACTATTAATGTTTATTGAAACCAGGACTGTATCGTTAGTCTTTAACGTTTTTTAATTCATTATAGTGTATCATCTCGTAATATTAAAAAATTACATCAAAAAGTAATGATAATTGGAAAAATTGCAAATTAATCGTGATCAGTTCATTTCGCTCTTAAGCATGTATGGACATGAATCAAAAAACAAAATGTTCTGGAGTCGTAATTCATATTTTTTAGGAAAATTTACAAACGAAATTATTACAAAGAGTGTTTTAAAGTTAGGTTAACAACAAAAATATGGCACTTTATATTTGACCGAAAACTTCTCCGTTGCATTTTTTTTGCAATTGAGTTTATGTATTTGCTGGCTCAGTGGATTATAATCAATTTTTACGAATTAATAAATATGATTTATTGTATGGAAGGAGCTGAAAATATTTTTAGCAAAAAAAAATTATCATCAAAGATATCCCTATTTAAGGGCACCCCAAATATCCATATTCGAGAAATTCAAACGAAGATTTAATATTGAAATGTATAAAAGAAGAGAGTAAGTAACTTGAGAATATATTATTATTATTATTAGAAGAAAATACTAATGCTTCCTCTCGAGAAATATCGGTTTAAACGGACATTTTCAGAGTAGTGTTAATTGAATTATAAAGCACATATATTTCATCCCTGTCAATTGGAACTACATCAAGATCTAAGTGACTTTATCAATAGAATTAATTTTGCAATGTATATGCTTACTACAGTTCATGAAGATTGAGGTATTTAATTAAAATCTTATTTTCCGATGAGGCTACCTTTAAAATTAATGGATTAGTAAACAAAGGTAATATTCATTATTATGTGACAAAGTCCACACTGTAGTCTAGTTCGCCACTTTTAATGATAAACGCCTACTATTGAAAAAGCGAAATTCAAATCTTGTCTCAAAAGAAAACATCATTTTATCATTAAATATCTATTTTAGGTAGAGGAAGTGCTTAATAAAAAAATTCACAGATTTTGCAACATGCGCAACCATCATAGGCGTATTGAAAATACCAGACACAAAAGTCGGCAGTGGTCAGCAATCACCTGTTTTTTTACGTTTACTTTATAAAGTAATCTCACGTCAAAATTTTTTAAAATTATTGCATGCCTTAAATGTTTGCAAAGTTAACAAAAATATGTCTTTGATTACCTGCAATTAATATATTTGGCCCAATTTATCAGTTCTGCATCATATCCGAAATTCAGATTGTGTGTGACACAACGAAGAGTCAATGTGCAACGTGAACGACAAGAAAATGGCAAGTAAAAAAATTGTAAAGTCTTAATTACTAATTACACAGTTGTTCTTTTGAGTTCTCCTGCCTAAAATCTATATTGCCTTCCCTATGATTTTAAATCTAAATGATTGAAACTCATACAAGTTTACCACAATTTAAACTTAAGATAATTATTTAATTATTAAATCCATAATTATATTAAAATATAACACTTATGAAGTTACTAAATATTAACTATTTCTACTTAATAATTTAATAATTCTGATAAAAACACGCTTGATTATTTATTTTAGAAATCATACGGGCTATAATCATTAATATGACTATATTATCAATACTTAAATCAAAATTTATTTGAAGGAATGCTACTGTATTACAATAATTGTAAAACAAGTATGTAATAATAACTCGGAATAATTATTAAAAACTGCTCATCTTGTTATAGATGTCGGCGTCTTGTCTCTATTATTTTATTAGCCGTTTAGCTATAGTTTGATTTCAGATAATGCATATTTTAATGTGCCATTTGTGTTTTTTTATTGGAATTATTATTTTTAGCATATTTTTCAATTATTAAAGTGCATTTAGATACAATTACAATTAATTAATTGGTGTATAGTATTTGTATTATGGGTTTGTTTATTTTTTATGAAATGAATTTTTTTCCTATTAAAATAAACATAGCTTACTAAATCACTATATGTATAAATACAGGATGTTAATTAAGTATCTGGCCAAACTTCAGGAGTTGATTCTTTGAGTGTTTTTAAGATAAAAAGTTCACATAAACATGTGTTCGGAAAAGTATAACTTTAAAGATACAGGGGTGTCAAGGTGTTTTCTAATAGACCTTTTTTATTAATATCTCAAAGATCCGTTAGCCGATTTTGTTGAAATTTCGCCGTGTTGTGAAATTTAATAAGTTAACACTAATTAAATGATAATTATTATTTACAACAATATTTAAACGATAAAAACTTATCCCAATAAATATTTGGCACCGCCTTGAATTAATTTGTTTTATGTTGGTGGTGGAAACAATGCAAGCTTTTTCTTTGTCCTAAGTTGTTAATTAAAAAAATAATTATCATATAAAAAATATAGGTCCTAATAGCCTAAATTTTATCAAAATCTATCAGCAGATCCGATGAGACCCGAATGTCAATGTTATTATATGTTTTGGAACTTAATGATTTAATTAATTATTCCCTTTAATGCATCGATTGTGCGGATTATCCTACGCGACAAGAAAAAATTAATGTTTAAGTTTAATTAAGTTTAAGTTTTAAGTTTTTTTTAATTAATTAAGTTTAAATTTATTATTTATGTTATTCCGCTCTTTCACGTATAATTTGCCCCCTGCTTCTCATACGGAAAGAGTTAGATTAAAATAGCCCATCTGTACTTAACAACCGATGCCTTGACGCATATTCTTTTTTATAATAATATCGCCTTTCCCAGACTAAACATCCATATCCATAAAATAGTTGGCCCACACTAATAAGACCTCATTTCGGCCCTCGGACGGCCTTGCACTATTCAGCTATCGACTTACGTGTTGACAAGTTGATTAGGCAGGTTATTGAACTCCATGTCGCCTCTTGCATGTCGTTTTTTCAAAGATGGGTCCCATATAAACGCGGCCAGAAGTATTTTCAATACTAAAATATTAAACAAAACTATTCTATTATAATACAAAATAATTATTTGTTCCCTTTAAAATAGTAGACAAAATTACAACATTTAATGTTGACTCTGTATATACCGGATGCGTCTCAAAAGTGGCTCTCATAACTTTGGTATTTCTGCAGATAAAAAATCAAGATTTGGTATGTTGGTATATGACATAACTTTTGATTTTTAAATGACACCCTCGGTATTTTGTTATATGATTTCATAGAAAATGACACTCTGAATAGAATGACATATCATATGTCGACTTTTGACATTTTCAAATATAATTTATTTGAAATTGCAACATGCGATTCATAACGACAATTTGATTCGAAATACCAAGTGTATGGTACCAAATTATTCGTAAAAAATGCTTTTTCCAAATATGCTAATGAGCGACCCTCATTCCATTTGAGATATTGAGATTGTGATATGATTAAAAATACGATTTGGGTATCTTTTAACAAGCCAGGATAAGACACTAAAAACATTAGACGATCAAATCTATTGTTCCAAGGCTCCTTAATTAAAAGTTAGTTTTTTAACACAACTCTGGATTGAAATTTAAAATACAATTCTGTTTTGAGCAAGAATGCCAAAAGTTGACATATATTTTAGTCTGATGTAATTGTCAATATATTCAGAATAGTCATTTTATATCGAATAAAGTAAAAAAATACCGAGAGTGCCATTTAAAAATCAAAAGTTGTAGTCATTTCCGGTGAAACCGGAAGGGACCGAAAAAAAATGAATACGTCTATCAATCCTAATTTATGTCATATAGTAACATACCAAATCTTTTTTTTTTATATGAAATAATAAGGGTGACTTTTGAGACGCACCCGGTATAACCTGTATATATCAAAAAATCGAAAATTTTGATACATTAAATTTTGAAGAAGATACTTTTTATACAGTACTTGCTGTTGGAAAAAAGAAAATTCTTTAAATTTCGAATTTTGAAAGGGCTTTAAATAAGTAGTAAATTTAGTCTAAAAATGGTTAGGTATATTTCAAAAACCACTCGTTATAGTATATGACATTATGCTTATTTTTGGAAAGAAAATTAATGGCAAATCCACTGAGCTAAAAATACATAATATTTTATTCAAATTTAGTTTAAAAATATGTTTGAATCACCCTATATTTTGACAAAAATATTTTTTAAATGTACGTTTTCATTGCCTCCATGTTATGTAAAAAATTGAAATAAAAATCGCAAACCAGAAACCTAATATAAAGCTTTATCGGAAGCCTGCGTCACCCTGTATATAAGTTATATTAAAGTTAAAAGGTATACCATTATTTATAAATAGATCCGGATGGCTCGGCAAATATACAAATCATTTACCGGAGATCTAGAAAAAGATATATTTACATATCCGGAATTTCCGGGAAAGGAAAAGAACTACCTCAGAGCTCAAATTTCAAGAATAAGTGCCGGCACACAAATCGCCCCTTTGGGATACTATACATTTAGGGAAGAAGAAGCTGGCGAAGGTGCAGAAGAAGAAGAAGTGGGGGAAGAAGAACCCGGAGATCAAGCTAAAACCGAATACAAAATTAATTCGAAATATGATCCTCCGTCCTTGAAAGATTTGACAGACCGCTCCATGTCATTTTGGGTACATTCCGCTCCATATATCCTACCACAGGGACGAATCTCTTGGTAATTGAAAGTTGTAATTATTAATCATGATACAATAAACATGGTATGCCTATCCGCATGTTTAGCTCCATCTCTCTCGCACGAATGACGTCAGCTTCGAGTCAAAATTTTAAATCGCCAAATGTTAAATCACAGCTTACCATCACAATTTTGAGTTAAATTCGAGATTTTGTTGCCTATAAGCTTTTTAAATAATTTATGCATCAAGTTTATTAATATTTCTTAATTAGTTTATCATTTCCTTCTCCTCCTAGATGCCTTCTCTGTTGAGGTTGGCGATTAATATGGCATATGACTCTCTGTCCAGAGCTTGGTGAATAAGGGTGTTTCCGACGGTTGAAGAGATTTTCGGATTATATACTCGGCCTTATCATTTCACAGAGTGAAAATTAATATTTGTTGACTAGATGATCTTTAATTCTATGTTTTGAATACACAATGCTACACCAATAAAGTCTGATATATTTTTATTCATTTCTTACTGTATTAATCTATACTAATATATAAAATCCTTAAGTGACTGACATACTGATTAATCACGATCCTGCTCAAACCACTCAACGTAAAAAGCTTATTATTGGCAAACGGATTTTTCGAAAGTCAAATTCCAACGAGATGAAACTACCCCTCAAATATTACCAAGTTATACAGGGTTGTTCACCACATACGACACGGAGTATTGTAGCTAAACGATTAGATTTTTACAAATTGTTAGTTTTGGGTTCGTTGAAGGATTATTAGAGCTACAATTTAAAAATATTTTTACAAGATACAGAGTGTCCCAACTAAGTAAAAAATATTATAGTTGTATTTTTTTTAAATGGAACTCCCTGTATATTATTCTATTTTTAGATTCTACGATTAAAATAAAGGTAAATTTGATTAAGGCTCATCATACTTAAACCTTACCGTTTTTGAAATATTTTCAATTTTATGAAATTGCAGTAAAAATTATAAGGCTTCATTTCTCCAAGGGTATCAAAGTTTTTAATACTTAATATTTACTGAAGATTATTTATTGACCAGATATTGTGTTGCAATAATAAAAAAATTACTACCTTATACAGAGTGTCCAAAAACGTATATTAAATAATTACTAGCTTTAAACGGCAATAGTGTGTTTAATTTAAATGGAACACCCTATATATTTTGCATGAATCAGATGCACAATGTAATTGTCTATCAAATTGTATTATACAATTTTTTACCTATCTCTTCAAGTTTTCGTTGAAAATGCATTTTCTTATAATTTAGACCTCATTTATCGCTATACCCATGGAATATTGACATTTTAGATTATTTTTAAAGATTTAACAAATTTTCCAAGAGTACAGATGCTAATATTGTCGATATAGCTCGCTTATTTCATAAAAAAAATTAAAAAAACTGTTTAAATATTTTTGTTAAAAAGGACCAATTAATATGATCCCAGTATTCAGACTACATTAATTGACTGTTTATGTTGATTAATAATAATTGCTCCAAATACTAAAAAACTGAATTTTGTGTGTGTATTAGACAGTGTGATAAAAAGTAACGACTTATAAATTTTATTTCATTTTTTGACGAATGTTGATTTATAAAAGCAGAGACGTTTATTTTCATAATTTATTGTTATATTGATTTCTGAGCCAAATCCACATTTATTTAGAATACTTTATTAATTAAAACAATTTAAAAGTATGTAATTAACTAATTTTTGGTCGGAAATAATGGTGGTATATTTAATTCGTATACTCTTTTATAAAGATTTAAATAGTTTTTTTGGTATACCAATAGGCTTGCAATATTTACCACCTGTACATTTTGTGCATATATGTTGCTTAAAAAAAAAATCTGAAATGTCAATATTCCATGGGTATAGTGATAAATGAGGTCTAAATTATAAGAAAATGCATTTTCTACAAAAAGTTGTAGAGATAGGTAAAAAATGGTATAATAAAATTTGATAGACAATTAAATTGTGCATATGATTCACGTAAAATTTACAGGGTGTTCCATTTAACTTAAACACGTTATTGCCGTTTAAAGCTAGTAATATTTAATATAAATTTTTGACACTCTGTATAAGGTAGTAAAATTTTATTATTGCAACAATATCTGATCAATAAATAATCTTCAGTAAATATTTAGTATTAAAAACTTTGATACCCTTGGAGAAATGAAGCATTAAAATTTTTACTGCAATTTCTTAAAATTGAAAATATTTCTAAAACGGTAAGGTTTAAGTGTGATAAACCTTAATCAAATTTACCTTTATTTCAATCGTAGAATCCAAAAATAGAATAATATACAGGGTGTTCTATTTAAAAAAATAAAACTATGATATTTTTTACTTATTTGGGACACTCTGTATCTTGTAAAAATATTTTTAAATTGTAGCTCTAATAGTCCTTCAACGAACCCAAAACTTACAATTTGTAAAAATCTAATCGTTTAGCTACAATACTCCGTGTCGTATGTGGTGAACAACCCTGTATAATAATATCGCCATATTATTTTTCTCATGCTGACATAAATGTGAGAAAATTTTACCCAGTTTGTATGTTAATTGGAAATTCTTGCTTTGCTTTATCATCACCATTACAAATGATTAATTCGACGTGAACGAAGTCGCTGGTACACGCTAGTATAATATAATATTCTTCATTAGTTCAAGATTGCAAATAAGGTTCGTCATATGAAGTTGAAGGTTGAGTCTCAAATGACTTCTTTAATATCTCCATAACTTACTGTGTTATGTTGCCTTCTTTTAGCAATTCGACCAGTTCTTGCACTAGTCTTAAGTTTATGAGATGAGAAAGGAGTATTTAATACTGACACAGTGTCAAATCTTAAATTGCGGCTAGTTTTTTAATTGTATTGTAGCAACCTTTGTTTCATTGGAATTTCTAAGCTATCAGCAAAATGTATGGAGCAGACACAAGCTAAAATAAGTGAACTTATATTGAATATTGAATATTTATATGCATATGTCACAAACATATTTATTGTGTTCTAATTAAAATTATTTACAATGATACTCGATAACTATTGTAAACAAAAAACTGAGTAGGGTAATGATATCCCTAAATATATTAGTTTAGTTATTATTCAAAGTAGATCTATAAATTAAGTGATTCAAAATGTAAGCTCACCATTTTTTAGATTTACCTTATCCTCTCGACAGGAATCAATTATCCACTGTTTAGGCAAATCTTTTTGGAATTCCGAAATATTTACTGTGCGTGTGCGTGCCTTTCGTTTTCCGATTAGTGTTGATGCAAGTAGCCACCGCACACCCAGGTATTTTAAGCTTTTAAAACAAATTAATACCTAGCCTACCCACCTAAAATCAATCGTACTAAATACTAGAAATTGAATTACGGAAAATTCTAACAAAACTCATTATATAAAAACAGGCAAATTACCATAAAACCACGATGAAAAACAGATAAAAACTGTTCGATCAAATGCAGCTGCCAGGGATTTGATTCGAAGGTGACGTCATGCGCAGACATGAACCAATTTGAAACGACAAATAAGCATACCATGCAAATATTGTATCATAATTATTAATGCAATTATATTCAAAATGTTTTTTTAATTAGGTGGAATCCAACTCCTGATACTTTCGTGGAAGATGAGGAATTGGGCGAAGAATTAGGAGAAGAAGATGAAGAAGATAAGGAAAAAGCTCCAAAGGCTGAACCTGAAACAGGTCCTCCACTCCTAACACCACTTTCAGAAGATGCTTCATTAGAAGCAGTTACACCGTGGAGTGTAAGAACATCGTCGGAGATTATCGACATGTACGCTTTGGCGGTAGTTAGATCAAATCTATGGCCAGGCGCTTATGCATTTTCCACTCAAGGAAAAACTTTCCATAACATTTACATTGGAAATGGATTGAAATATATGCAACACAATTTTTCACCATCTCCTTTACCAACAGTACAACAGGAGTATCCGGTTGGTCCAGAAATTCTAGAGGTTATGGATCCCACCGGAGCTGAAGAAGAACAATGGCGAATTGATCACTTGCCTAAACCAAAAGAAATAGTTGGTGAAGGTGGGGAGGAGGCCGAGGCCGAGGAAGCAGAAGGAGAGGAAGAGGAGGAGGAGGAAGAAGAAGAGGATTAAAGTTATTATATTTTAATTGTTTTATTTGTAATTTATTCTTGTTTTATCCAGTTAATGTTTATGGTCCTAAACTATTGAAGGATTGGACATATTTTATATGAATACACTCACTGTGAAATTTTCAATTTCAAGTTATTGAATTTCATTATACAAGATTAAAACAATTTAAAATAATTCTTTTATAAAATGTAATGGTAGAAAGTGCGATTTTTTATACAATACAAAACGGTTTTTTGTAGGAATATAACATTTAGTAATTTTGAAAATTTGTTTATGTGGAATTGTTCAAAACACCACGTACCAAAAAATATTATAATACATATCGGTTAAGTAACATTTTCAAATTTGCCCTGTATTTTAGGAGCCAAGGTAGCTGGGATAAATCTATGTGTAGCATCTTTAGTTTCATAAAAATGTAGTACAGTGATGTGAAAATTACATCTTTGTATCTCTACTCATAAACGAGAAACCCCATAATTCACAAAATTGGAACAAACTGTACATGGGTACAAATACGTTTTTCTTCTACAGCTACGATTTAGAAAACACACTAGAAAGAATAAAAGAAACAGGGAAAGAGAATGGCGCTAATAAAGTGTTTTTTTCTATAGAATCTAACGACCTGATTAAATGTAAAAGCGTAAAAGAATTGCAGAACCTTTTGTCCTGTGCTAGGACGGGACAAGCGTTATCCAAATGACAATTACGACATATATTTTTATTATAGCACATGCAGGGCGAATAAAAGAGAACTAAATTAACGGCGGTGGTGTATAATTTATTCGCCTGTCAAGGTTCATGACTTTTTTAACGAGTTAATATTTCCATTTAGAGGGAACTTTATACCGGTCTGGTCATTCTAAATCGGTGATCTGTGATTTAATGAGTAAGACAAAGATAAAAGTACTTAATTTATGATAATATCCATTTGATAAATAGATACAAAAAATGTTCTTCGTTCGGTAAAAATAATTTATGATTAGAGATATAAAAGTAAAAATCGAGTTTTTTATGCAATTTGAATGAAAAATAGTATCAAAACGACCCGTGTATAACTTAACAAGTATAGCTAGAGACGTGAGAAATATAAAATAACACGCGACCGGTGCTATCCCCAAGTCTATTCCTATATTTGTACAACTGTACATGGTAAACGTTTGTTATTGGGATACAGGGTTCGGCAATAGTGCGTCGGGCAGCCGTAGTTCCTATAATAAACAAACCTAAAGTATCAATTGGGATGTATTTCAGAAAAATATTTCAGCTTCTACAGGGTAGCTCAAAATTTGTGAGTGGAATTTTTTTTATATTTTTTGATGAGGAATTAATGAATACTTATTTAACATTTTGACAAGCTAATGATAAAATGTTTTAAACTCGGTTTTAAAGATTACTATTAGAATTGGATTAATTATTAGGCAAATTAATTAAATTGTATTTAACTCATCAAGGAGACCGAAATCGATAATATACCAAGAGGCAACTTTTAATCAGCATTTAACTGTCTACACGATTTTGCTAACAAAATGAAAAAATAATTGGCGCACATATTTTTTTTTAGAAAAATATTCCAGTGATAACCCATATGCACGTCCCTCCTTAATATGTCGACACATTTGGAGCATTAAAATATATTGCACTTATAGTAACTTTTATTCTCAAAATTTCAATCAAATCGCTAAAAGCACTTTGAAGAAAATATAAAAATCGAAAAAAGAAGATTACTTTAACACCCTATAGCTACGAACAAAGCAGAATCGGACCTTATGTAAATATGAAAATAAATCTTATTTTTACGAGAGGAATCTCCCCACGAGAGATGACACATGTTCTTTTGAAACACCCTGTATTAATAGTCCACTAGTTAGGGGGCAATATTATTCTAAACGCTTTCTCGGTCAATTTGTGAAAAATGCGGTGATACCGCTAAGAAGAAGTGTATCTGCCAATAATGAATTTTGTTGTAGATCTCCATCAGGGCTATCTTTATTATCTCTATTATCTCCACAAACTATTTTTTTATTAGGAACTGTAATTTTCGAAATATCACTCAAAATTATATATTTAATTAGATGGGACACCCTGTATATATACCGGGTGCGTCTCAAAAATGGCTCACCCCTATAACCTTTTATTTCAGATAAAAACGAGATTTGGTATGTTAGTATATGACATAAATTAAGGCTGATTAACACATTCAACTGTCAATTGGTCACTTCCTATTTTAACGGAAATGACTACAACTTTTGATTTTTAAATGGCACCCTCGGTATATTTTTAATTTTATTTCATAGGAAAATGACACTCTCCATAGAATATCATATGTCAACTTTGACATTTTGCTTAAAATTGCATTTTTAACAATCTAGACTGCTATGGCTGTTTTAAAACACTAATTTTTTATCAAGAAGCCTTATAAAAATTAAAAAATAGATTTGATCGTCTAAAGTTTTAAAATTTTTTCGTGTTTTTTTTTTTTTTTTTTTTAAGATTTACTGCACTTTAATCATATCGTTTTTTAAACATTTATCAAAATATTTTTTTATTATACTAGCCTATAAGGCTCTAATAGAGCTTTCGAGATAAAAAATAAAACGTGTAAAATTGACCAAAAACATGATCTTGAATAATGAATAAGTATTATGGTTAAATCATAAATTCGGCATATCGAAAGCTAAAATTTGGTTTATAGGTTAAGGGAAGTCGACATATTCGATCTGTCTAAATCAAGTGATCAGAGAGTCAACTGAAGAGGTCAGAATTTTTTTTTTATTTCCGATTGTTATAAAATCGTTAAAATTATTGTTACGTTTTTCGTCGGTTCCGTGTGGATAGAAAGTCACAATTTATTTAAACACTATATTTAACACTAATTAACAAAAACAATAACGATAAAAGACTTATAGAACTATTTACAAACGATTTATAACTAAGAATTTATTTTTGAATTTTAGAGCGTCAACTGCACTGGTATTTATAACTGCTCTCTGTAGGCCACAGCCGCCGGCTTTTATACCGACAGGTAAAGCACTCTAGAATAGTCCATAGATCGTTAGTGCGTAGAGAAGGTTTTCGAACGTTCTCGTATGTACTAGTCCATTCCAGTGGGACTCGATTCTTCTCGAAACGTCGAATGAATCATTACGGTGTCTATTCTTTAATGCGATGTTAAGGTCATCTGAGGCGGGACATATAGTTGCTTAGGTCGAGTTCACACGGTACGGGTCCGCAACACTGCCCCTTCTTAGGCACATGTTCGTCCCGAGATGTACACTGTGAATGAAGGTATTTGCAAAGCTGGCCCCTAATACATTGCGAAGTCTGGTCTGGAAATAGCAGTCTACAGTTTTCTCTCCCGATCTCAGCTATGGGTTGTAGCAGCAAACGAGGATCTCGATTCCCGTAAATCTGAACAAGACTACAATCATGTTCCGGATTGTACTCCAACTCAAACCATCGAGTCCACACGCCAGCTTCGGAATGGCTAATCGTGCAATGTTGTTGTTTAGCAGGGCTTCTCCCAGTTCAATCAGGGTCTTCCATAGATTGAAATAAGTCGGCTTACTCGGTGGCCATTCCTTGGTAACCAGGTAGAAGATGTGTCTTGCTTGACCATGTGCATTGTCGGTTAGCCTCAAGACGCTTCCAACCTTTGGATCCTGTCGGCGTAGTTCTCCGACACGCCCAAACTTATCATTGAACGTCGCAGCGATTCCTCTAGACATCCGCAAATCTCGAACCACACAATGAGCGAGCGAATAATCAGGAGGCATGGAAAAGAGGTCTCGTTGGTCTTCTTTGGTTACGCCATAGCGAGCCTTCTACTGCTGTTGTATCGGGCTATGAAATCGTCAAAGGACATTTCCGAATCAGGGGGATCAATGCTGCAGGTTCTCACGGTTCCAGCACGATCTTCTATTTCGCCTTGGTAGGGGCTCAAACGGTTGAAATGGACTACCCTCGGTTTTCCTTTTGGCAATTTTCTGATATGGTATACGATGTCATTAATCCTATCCATGACTTCGTATGGCCCTTCCCAAGAGGATTGTAGCTTCGGAGACAACCCACGACGTCTCTGCGGGTTATATAGCCACACCAAATTCTCTGGTTGGTATCCTCCATGATCAGCTTGAATGTCGTAGTGTTCCTTCATTCGGTCACTAGCACTTTGAATATTGCGGCGGACTCTCTGATGAATGTCGTCCATCCTTGACGTAGTGTGTGGACATAATCTCCGGCGACTTCTTCTCCCGGTCGACAACCAAATTTCAGATCACAGGGTAGGCGCACTTCCCGTCCCATAACGATGCTGGCTGGAGTTTGCCCTGTAGATTTTTGGACGGATGAACGGTAGGCCCACAGGAACAGGTGAAGAAATTTGTCCCAGTCTCTTTGGTGGTCAGAGACTACCAGATAACGGTTGATAGTTCTGTTCATGCGTTCAACCATCCCATCGGATTGTGGATGTAGAGCAGTCGTCCTGGTCTTGCGGATGTTCAGGACTTCACAGACGCCTTGGAACAGATTGGACTCAAAGTGTCTTCCCTGATCTGAATGAAGCTCCTTGAATGCCTCGTCAGAATCTGAGTCCCAAGAGAAACGCCTCTCGCCTTCGGTAAGTCTGGTCAATGGTTTTGCGATGGTGGCGAAACCCTGTACATAGCGTCGATAGTATGTGCATAGTCCCAAAAAGCTTGTAGTTCATAAGCTTATCTTTAGGTATCAGCCACTCTTCCACTGTCTTGGCCTTCTGTGGATCTACCGCAACTCCTTGGGAGGAGACCACATGGCCCAAGTAGTGTACCTTTTCTAGACACAGATGACATTTCTTAAGGCTAAGTTTCAAACCAGAACTCCCTAGTCGATTGAAAACTTCTTCCAAATTCTTCAGATGATGGTCAAAGGATTTCCCAACCACTATGATGTCATCCAGGCACACTAAACAGGTAGTCCAGGATAGTCCCTTAACACAGACTCCATTAGTCTATCAAAGGTAGCTGGCGCGTTGCACAATCCAAAAGGCATGACGGTAAAATGCCACAGTCCGGAGCCCATCGAGAACGCTGTCTTCTCTCTGTCTTTCGGCGCCATGTCGACTTGACAATATCCACTCTTCAGATCTAACGTAGAGAATATCGTTGACCCTGCCAGTGTGTCTAGAGTATCGTCTATCCTCGGCAGGGATAGCTATCCTTCTTGGTAACATTATTGAGCTGCCGATAATCAACACAGAACCTGGTGGTACCGTCTTTCTTCTTTACTAGTACTACCGGCGATATCCACGGACTGTTAGATGGTTCGATGACACCCTCTTCTTTCATTTCTCGAAGGAATTTGTCAGCTTCTTCACGTTTGGCGAGCGGAAGTCTTCTTGGATTTTGTTTGATTGGTAGTGCATCTCCAGTGTCAATTTTATGTTGTACTAAATTGGTACGACCTCTATCTCCTGCTTCTCCTTTATCAAACACGTCTTGATACTTGATTATAGGTTTCTCAATTTTCTACTATTTTCGGGATTTAATCCCTTAACGTTTACCAACTCCTTCACCATTTTGTCCTGAATTTTTGAAGTCGAAACTTTGGAGGTTTCCACGCTTCGAACGACTGAGGAGACCGAACAACAGTACCTTAACAGGGTTCCCTTCTTCAAGGATACAGAATAATAATTCGTGTTCATTACTCTCACCGGTACAGTCTTTTTCGCTCGTAGCAGGGCTTTTCCAACAGCGACCCTTCGTCCTATTTCGCTGTCATGGTTCCTTGGCCCCAACAGAATAATACTCCCATTATTCATTTTACCTTCCAGGCAACCATCCAAAATATCTCACAGCGCTCAGGGATCGAAACATCTTCTGCTACTACCACGCGAAGCGTCTCCTCACATTTTCGATGTAGAACCACTTCTTCTTCATTTATTTTCAATTCTGTTTGAAGTTTAGTCTAAACCCTTAGTGGTCATAATGTCCATTCCGAGAATTAGTTCTTCGATATCTGCTACTAATACTGGATGTTCAAAACTGGTGCTCCTAATAACAAAATTAAGGTTTACTTCTCCATGGACAGCAGCGGAGCCTCCCGTAGCAGTACGTAATCGCCATTGTGTTGTTCGGACCACCCTGTATATTGTTTCTTCACTAAAGCCATTTAAAAGATAATAATAATTCTATTATAATTACCATGACAAATATTCAAACTTATAAGTATCAATTAGACTTTACGTGCTAAATTTCTAAAATTTTCATAGTAACGAAATTCTTGAATTGAAACTATATATTATATTGTAATTTTAACTTAATAATTGAAACTATATACAGGGTGAGTTTCCTACGATGTTCTCTATGGGTATCTCGGAAACTACTGGAGATAGAGAGTCGGTTAAATGGGGAAAGAATTGCAGTTTTGTGGGGTCATAAATATTCGCCTTTCAGATTTTTAAAAAAGTTCATGGTTTACTAGATATTTCGAAAAAAACAAATTTCGGCTATTTTAAAAATTGTCTCTAATTTCATTATAAGCTATTTTAGACAAAAAGTTTTCAGATAAAAGTTGTAGATAATCACATCCTTAATGAGACCGTGTTCACCGTTTTTTTTCTAAAGCCTGCCATTTTTGATATATGAGACAAACATGTTTTTTTAAATGGAAACCATAGTTGGCCATGACTTCATAAAAAGCGCCATTTTTTAAGCTTTTTAGTGATATAAGCTATAATATCTTTTCTTCGAAACATTACTAAGTTATAGCCAATTCTTATCATTTTTAAACAATTTCACTTAGTTAGCCATGGAAACAAGTTCAATCGCCGTTGATCTCAGAAATGTTAAGCTGTCACATCCAAACTTTGTAAATTATAATAAACAAAAATTGTAAATATGAATTTTTCAAATGAAGAAAAGCGTGTAGATACTCGCGCATCAATAGAGTGGTTCCAACAGTTGAGCTGAGAACAACTTGAGTGGTTCAGTATGACACACCACCCCCAACCCTTCATAATGAAAGAAATTTTAAAAATTATTTATATCATAATTATACAAACGCAGGGATAGGAAGAGGTGGACTAATTGCATGAGCCTCCTCGATCACCTGACCTATCCATTTTAGAATTTTTTATGCGGTATAGTTAAAAATAAGGGTTTACAAAAGAACTTATGAATTAAGAGAGGCACTCGAATTGGCGGTACGAGAAAAGTTTAATTAAGTGGACCAGTCCTTCTGTGAGAATAAATATTAATTCAGTTTTAAAAAGATGCAACTCAAAACAATGGCGGATTTTTTGCACATTTTCTACAATAACTTAAAGTGTATGTAGTGTTATTATTTTTTTAAGTTTTAGTTTGTGTAATGTAAATTGTATAGAACCGTTTAGTAATATATTCTGACTTTTTATAAGTTATAATTCATAACAGAATAAGAATACCATGCAATCTAAGTGAAATTAGTCAAGAGAGATAAGAATTGGCTATAACTAAATTTAACTTTTCTAACATGTCTTGAAAACCGTTCTCTAAAAATCGTAACATTCACCAGTCAACGTATCCTCGAAAATGTATGGCCAAGAAAGGTTGAACCAATAATTTTACATGCTTTTCTTCATTTGAAAAATTCATATTTACCATTTTTGTTTATTTTAATTTACAAAGATTGGATGTGATAGCTTCACATTTATGAGAGCAAAGACTAATTGGCTATAACTCAGTAATTTTTCGAAGAAAAGATATTATAGCTTATATCGCTAAAAGGCTTAAAAAATGGCGCTTTTTATGAAGTTATGGCCAACTATGGTTTCCATTTAAAAAAACATATGTTTGTGTCATATATCAAAAATGACAGGCTTTAGAAAAAAACGGAGGACACGGTCTCATTAAGGATGTGATTATCTACAACTCTTATCTGAATACTTTTTGTCTAAAATAGCTTGTAATGGAATTAGAGACAATTTTTAAAATAGCCGAAATTCTTTTTTTTTCGAAATATCTAGTAAGCCATGAACTTTTTCAAAAATCTGAAAGGCCAATATTTATGACCCCACAAAACTGCAATTCTTTCTCCATTTAACCGACTTTCTATATCCAGTAGTTTCCGAGATACCCATAGAGAACATCGTAGGAAACTCACCCTGTATAGAATTATTCATTTTTAAATAGCTCTATTAAGAAACCGGAAGAATTAGGTATAAGAACATGATATATCGTTGAAAAGCAATTATTATTTTAAGGCTAAAACACCTTTTATTAGTCTTTTGATTTTTTTTAACAATAAGAAAGATTTGAGCAATTTTATAACAAACGGAAGTAAATAATATTTTTGCTCTCCCTGTGTAATATCCAATCAGGTTAATTAGACAGATCGAATATATCGATTTCCCTTAACTTGTAACCCAAATTTCAATTTTAAAATTGTTTAATTCATGAATTTACCAATGCTTATTCACGATCATGTTTTTGTCAATTAATATCAATTATTGTCAGTTAGAGTCAATTGTCAATTAACAATCAAGATAATCGAAGTAAAAGGGGAGTGGAAAAAAGTAACAATTTCAAATTCGCCCTGTATTTACGGAACTAAGAGAGATAGGACAAATCTGTTTGCGTTATTTTTAGTTTCATGAAAAAGTAGAACAGTGGTGTAACGTTTTTAGTTCGTTATATGTCTTTTGTATATGATATATGATGTCTGGCGTATCGTCACCGGATTCCGTATTGCTTGGCCTGATAATTTATTTGAAACGCTTGGCGTAGTTTTAACGTTCTCTAGTCGACCACCGTGTTATCGTTTCACCGCTTCTGTGGAGAGCTGTCAACATCGTTTCAAGGCTTCGCTCTCCGCTATATAACCTCACTTTTTCGTTTGCCATTCGATCGTCATCAACAACCCGGTTTAGAGAAATAGCAATTATTTAAATCTTACTGCATAATCTCAATCAGCTGCTATTTCGAAGCTACAGGTAAAGATCAGATATTATCTTTTATTGGTTCGATATTATTAATGAGTATTTTTAGGGTAGTATAACTCAACTCGTATATAGTGTTTGCTGGCACGTTAGTTTTTGTTTTGTCCTCCAGAATGTTAAATGGAAGAAAGGACAGTTTTTTTGTTTATTATAGAGCCCTCGGAAGTATTTCGAGGTAGGTTTGTTGTGTTTATTATATCTTGGTAGGTTTTAAACACGAGTTTCGTATTTTTAGGGTCCAAGGTACAGATTTCCAAGGTACGAGTAGTGTTCCAAGGTACAGACATTACCTCATGTAGGGGTAGTAGTTCCTGTGTACGAGTTGTACGGATGTCCTATGTATGGGTAGTTTACCCTATGTACAGATTGTCACAGTAGGGATGTAGCGTAAGCCCCATGCTGCGTTACTCCTATCTTTAAGGCTAGTCGATAGTTACGGCTATATTGGTTTATGGTGTCCTCATCCTGGCCCCTTTTGTTGTATTAGTCAACGGTGAAGCCGAGAGAGAGTGCAGAAATATGAGCCCATCTCACGCTGTAACTGTTTGAAGCAGAATTGCCTCAACAACAATCAGCTAAATTTAATTTTAAGTTCTGGTTTCATATTTACATTTTCTACATTTTCAGTCTTGGATAATATCGTACAGACTTTACGCTTAGTGGTTAAATTACTTATGTCAGATTAGTATTTGTAATACTATTTAGATTATAGTTTCATTACGAACATAACATATCTTGTAATGGTATTAGTATTGTCAAGGATGGAATTATTCGATATATAAAATAACATATTTAATATTAATATATTTCGTAAATTAATAATTCGATTGAAAGGAAGTATAAAATAATTAAAGTTCATTGGCATTTACGCAACAAAAGTAAAGTTTTAAAAATCAAAGTTATAAGCATAATTGGCAATTGCGAAAATATTTCCTTTCAATACTACGAATTTGTAAAATCATCAAATCAGCACTAACGCGGTCATCGCACCGGTCATCGCACCGATAGACCAATAATGCTGATTCGATGATTCGACGTAGCGAACCAATAAATACAAAAATGTCACCTGTTGGGGGACAGTCGATAGGAGATAGTCGATAGTAAGTTCGATAAGGTCGCGGTCGAGATTCCGGCATTGGCGTTACACTACCCTGACACTACCCCCGAGCCAGTGATGATGTTCGTCCATAAATATAATATGTAAGTACACATTTAGTTTTATAATTATTTTATTATTCGTAGATTAATTAAATTGATCATTAAGTTAAATTGAAGTATTTATTATTTGCTATGCCCCTAGTCATAACCCACAAAATGGGGTGTGACATATGTGGTGGAGGCGCCGGAATATATTAATATTAAATATGTTATTTTATATATCGAATAATTCCATCCTTGACAGTATTACTTTCTATGTATTATTATTGCGTGATTTTGAGAGATGAATAACCGAACAGATTCTAGAATCTACGGCTTGCAACATCTCTGATTTAACATCATATAAAATATAACAAAGTGATGCTACTTTTTTATATTTTAATAGCTCTATCTATATTGTATTTTCCATAGTCTTTCATTGAACATATTTAATATTATTTTTAACATAACTTTCCTTGACATATAACCACTATAATTACTAAAATTTTACAATGTTATTTACCATCAAAGTCCATTGTGAATAAATATAGTCATTAATTTTAAGTAATATACAACTATGTTTTCTTTCTCTGTTCATACCTGGCGCCCAATACGAGCCCTAACAACTAAATGTTCGGACAAACAAAAATTTATTAAAAACCTTTATTTTCATTAACTGAATTATTTACATTTAAGAAATACATTAAAAATATATTAAAATCTAACATTTCTAATGAGTATTTAAATAGTTTAGTTTCTATGAACATTAAAATAAACTGTAGGCCAATAAATAAACAAAAATATTGCACAATATCATGACAACTAAATGTTCGCGGACACTTTAAAAAATAACTGTTCTAATATGGCGTTACATCGGCATGAACTTTTGCAACCATTGCAAGCCTGTTTGGCATTGTTTTTATTAATGGTTGACATACGCCAGAGTAAAAATTTTGCCATAATTCACTTAATATCATCGTCAAATGGGCAACGGTTTCTTGGGGATCGTGGCACAATTTTTGTTTTGTTTTATGCCTCATGTCTCGATAACATTAAGGTCCGGACTGTGCGAAGGCCATGAGGGGACCTTGATGTTCATGTCCCTAAACCATTTTTTAGTAGTTTTAGTCGTATGGCATGCCCGCCATCCTGTTGAAATATAATAAAAGGTCTCTCGCATTTGGTACAAAACTGTCTTGATATTTTGACACATTAGTTGCGCCTTTCTACCACCTCATACCTTCCTAGACTCATTGCGGACATAAACTATAAAAGCATAATGTCTTTAGGAAATTCCACTGTCTATCTTCACATGATCTTTCATAAAGATCATGCATGCGTCACAGATGTAATCTTTTTGAACTTGCAGTTTGCGATTAGAATTATCAGCGTCGGATTGGAACTTCTGATGTCACAAACTACAAAAATAACATTAAGGTAAAATATTTAATTATTTCCCAATCCGACGCTAATAATTCCAATCGCAAATGGCAAGTGCACGGATTACATCTACACATGAGCCACCTTAATATCAATATAACAAATATAATCGAACACCGCTAGAGTCCATTGAGTCTATTTGATAAAGATCAAAAGGACAGTGAAATTTCCTAAAGGCATTATGATTTGACGGTGTATGTCCAAAATAGGTCCTGAAAAGTATGAGGTGGTAGAAGGCATAATTGATGCGTCAAAAAATCAAACAATATTGAAAAATATTCTTGTGTCAAGTGGGAAGGACAAAGGTCCTCGTAACCAATTGTTCTGGTAAAGACCAGGACAATAATTTTATATTTCAACAGGATGGCGGGGCATGCCATACAGCTAAAACTACTAAAAAATGGTTTAGGGGAACATCAAGGTCCCCTCATGGCCTTCTCACAGTCCGGACCTTAATGTTATCGCGACATGTGGCATAAAACAAAACAAAAATTGTGCCACAATCCCCAAGAAACCGTTGCCCATTTGACGATGATATTAAGTGAATTATGGCAAAATTTTTGCTCTGGCGTATGTCAATCATTAATAAAAACAATGCCAAACAGGATTGCAGTGGTTGCAAAAGTTCATGCCGATGTCACTCCATATTAGAACAGTTATTTTTTAAAGTGTCCAAACATTTAGTTGTCACGATATTGTGCAATATTTTTGTTTATTTATTGGCCTACATTTTTGATTTATTATTGTTAGTTAGTTTTTCTCCAGTGAAATATCATATCCACGACTGCTCTCCGATGAAAAGCTGTCGTTCACAGTGGTAATGTTTTAAAAAACGTTATAGTGGAGTGAAAACCGCCAATCATCATACATCGGCTCATAAACGAGAAACCCTGTAAATCACACGAAAATGGGACACTCTGTACTTATACATAAAGATTTTCTTGTAAACTACATGGTATAGACTGAATAATGATGTAATGGTAGGTAAATTATATTTTTCACAGTTGGTAAATTGAGAACTAAACTTACCATGAATTTCAGCCTGGTTTTGACGTGGTTTCGATTAAGTTTTGTTAAAATAATTATGTTGATATAACCATATCATGTCACATTTGTTCAGTCGCCTAATTTTTGCTCTTTGCTCTCTATTTGCTCTAAATTGATTTTGATAAAATATCAATGAGATTGTTTCAAGAAACACTCACTATTGAAATTATGTACATTTTCTTGGCAGCCGCTGGCGGTCATTGGCAGTCTTATGGCAGTAGCCTATAATAACACATAGCCAGTCAGAGGCAGTCTTCTTCATAGACATTGGCAGTCGCTTAACAGTGGAAGGATATTTTGGCGGTATGTTGTCCTTATTTCTTACCCGAGTGAGACGCCCCTCGAGAAAACCTTAGCTCTACTCTGTTACTAGATATTACAGTTTAAATGTATACCTTTTCTTAAATATAAATTTTAGGCGGATAACAGGATGGCGGGGCATGCCATACGGCTAAAACTACTAAAAAATGGTTTAGGGACATGAACATCAAGGTCCCCTCATGGCCTTTTCACAGTCCGGACCTTAATGTTATCGCGACATGTGAAACGACATACAAAACAAAACAAGAATTATTGCCACAATCTAAAACCGTTGCATATTTGACGATGATATTAAGTGAATTATGGCAAATTTTTTACTCTGGCGTAATCATTAATAAAAACAACGCCAGATGGGATTGCAGTGGTTGCAAAAGTTCATGCCGATGTAACTCCATATTAGAACCAGTTATTTTTTAAAGTGTCAGGCATTTTAGTTGTCAGGATATTGTGCAATATTTTTGTTTATTTATTGGCCTACAGTTTATTTTAATGTTTATAACTAAAACTATTTAAATACTCATATTAAAAATGTTAGATTTTAATATATTTTAACATTATTTTATTAAATGTAAATAATTCAGTTAATGAAAATAAGGGTTTTAATAAATGTTTGTTTGTCCGAACATTTGGTTGTTAGGGGCTCATCTACGTATTTTGATTTATTATTGTTAGTCAGTTTTTCTCCAGTGAAATATCATATCCACGACTTCTCTCCGATGAAAAGCTGGATTCGCAGTGTTGATAATGTTTTAAAAATAGTTATAGTGGAATGAAAACCGCCAATCATTATACATCGGCTCATAAACGAGAAACCAGCAATCTACTTACGAAATGGGACACTCTGTACTTATACATAGAGATTTTCTTGTAAACTACATGGTATAGACTGAATAATGATAATGGTAAAGTAATGGTAGGTAAATTATATTTTTCACAGTTGGTAAATTGAGAACTAAACTTACCATGAATTTCAGCCTGGTTTTGACGTGGTTTCGATTAAGTTTTGTTAAAATAATTATGTTGATATTTTCTCATTATCTCATCTTATGGACAATTACAATTTTCGTTGCGCATTAACTTAAATCAATAAGCACAGATTATGTGGTAGATTGGATATTTTTGGAAATATAATTTTATATTTCTTTATTAAGTTTTATTAATATGTATTTATATACCAAAATCAAATCAAAAATCATTTTATTGCATGTTAATAGATACAAAGTATCTACCTGAGATCATATTTTGTGAAAATGTAAATTATAAAATAGCACAACAATTTTCAAACAGTAATTTAAGTACTATAAACACAATGTAAATGTTTTGACCTATAACCACGCTCTAACCCTTCACTGCTTTCTAAAAAATCAGTAACACTAAAATAAGCCATATCGAGAAGGTAGCTTTTAATTGTCGTTTTAAATTGATGTCTTGGTAAATTTCTGACATTTTGAGATAATTTGATAACCATATCATGTCACATTTATTCAGTCTCGCCTAATTTTTTGCTCTTTGCTCTCATGCACTCTAAATTGATTTTTTTTTTAAAAATAATATAAATTCACACATAAAATTACAGACTTGCATAGAAATTACGTAATACATTTTGCATTTGGCAGTCGCTGGCAGTCATTGACAGTCGCCTATAATAATTGTATGGCAGTCATAGGCATTCTTCTTCGCATGAACATTGGCAGTCAGCAGCATTGGAGGTTATTTTGTGGCAGTATGTGTGCATTTCTTACCCAGGTGAGACGCCCCTCGAGAAAACCTTAGCTCTACTCTGTTACTAGATATTACAGTTTAAATGTATACCTTTTCTTAAATATAAATTTTCAAATTTTTAATTTGAAACAGCCATGTGTTAATAATAAGTTCTAAATCTCATCCATATTTTGCCTTTTTCTGTACATTTGCTCAAAATTGATTTTGATACAATATAAATTAGCTTATTCGAAGACTTAGCTCCTCTTCATCGATTGATTTCGCAGTTTTTCAATTACATATTTTTATAAACTGTTAAGAGTTACTGGTTTAAGAGTTACTGTTTGATCGAGTTCGAAACAACAATGTAGCCAATTAATTTTGAGTATTTTTTTGCAGAGGAACTTTGTTTAGATGTGATTGTATTTTAATATTTTATAACAGAAATTTCCTTGTAAATCCAATGTCCTATTATGTTAGCATTTAAGGCTTTATTGTACAGAGGGATGTGTTTTTGTTAATTTACTCATTAAACTGTCCTGATGATAGGAAAAAAATTCTCGAAAGCTTGACAGATTGAAAAATGTTGTTTTATCTAGCCTACGTGGTAATTTTGACTCTTATCTCACTTAAATTTTGTGTGTTTTTTTCTTCTTTAAAAAAAAAAAAAAAAAAAAAACTATTTTTATAAACATAATTTTTTATAAATGTAGAACATGTAATAAATAACAGAAGATGAAAGAAATAGAAAATGAAACGATAAAAATTTAATCGTAATTTATATATAATTCCGGTTTCTAATTCCTGGGTTTCTTATATTTAAAGACCAGCGTGTACCCGCGACTTCGTTCGCATCGAATTAACCATTTGTAATGGTGATAAAACAAAGCAAGAATTTCTTTTAGCATGAGAAAAAAACAATATGACGATATTATTATATAACTTGTGTAAAATCGTAATTTTTGGGGCTTACTCAACCGGGTCTCACAATGCAAATTCACCTCAAATATCCATTTAGTTGGTCATTGGCAAGCACTCTCTCATTGTACATGAAAATAACAAAACAAACATTTACTGATCTGGATAAAATTGATAGTTAAATAGTAAGACTCACCGGGGGATACTCCGCCCCCTAGCCAATGACATTCTACTGACATTCTATTAAATATATATATCCCATTCCATATCTTCCATCTAATTCAAATTTTATTCGGATCTATTGGTTGATAATCTTCAACAACTAGCTAGTGCACCTGAAATGAGTATAGGGGCTTCCCCCGTACGCAAATCTGCCGCTAACAGATTCGCATCCCAATCGATGGGGCTAATTGGGGCCCTCACACAACGCCCCAGCGGTGTTAATCGAGAAGCAAGAGAGACCCCAAACTCTCAAGACCATCCTCGAAGGAACGACGCCACAAGAGGTTTTCTACTTCCATAGTCAAAAGACTCGCTACTTCCAAATGTCAGCTCTGTGACAAAACACAACACTACACAGCCGGCCTATCAACAACTGACTGACCTGCCGCCTGCCGAGCTAAGCCTCCTCTTACATCACAATTTTACCTGATCACAAATATTTATATCGCTTGCCAATGAATCATACTGTTTTCTCTAATCGACTTTCAAATAGAGTGTTTTAGCATTACCAAATAAATAAATAGAGAGTTTTCGAAGGGATGCATATTGTTTATTAGAATAGTGAATAAATAAAAGCATTATTATGACGAACTTATTTTCCAAGTTTTACACTTGGTAATATTTGAGGGGTAGTTTCATCTCGTTGGAATTTGACTTTCGAAAAATCCGTTTCCCAAAAATAAGCTTTTTACGCCAAGCAGTTTAAGCAGAATCGTTGTTAATCAATTACCCAACTTTTTGGAACACCTTGTATGATTTTTTAAAAAAATTCAAAATATGTAAAAAATGAAATAAATTATGCGTGTCCCAGCGTTTTCCCGAAAGACTAACCGTTTTTTAAATAACAAATAGTGTAATATTTGAGGGGCTTTTTGACCCTCTTGGAATTGGAGATTCGAGGAACCCCTCCTTATCGAACCTCTACACCCCACAGTCAATCCCTTTGCCAAAAATCAGCTTTAAACGTCAAGCAGTTTAATCATAATCGTGATTACTCAATGGTCTTATCTTATGAAACACCCTGTATACATTTTTAAAAAATCTTAAAATATGTAAAACAACAAAATAAAATATACGTGTATAAGAGTTATTCCGAAAAACTCACCAATTTTTAAATAAAAAATATTTTAATATTTGAGGGGTGGTTTCACCCCCTTAGTTTCGGAAAATCCCTTCTTATCGACTTACACCCTAAAGTCAATCCGTTTTTCGTGATTAATCAATGACCAGATTTTTCGAAACACCCTGTATAAATTTTTTAAAAATCGGATTTTATATATTAGTATAGATTACCAATAAAATTTCTTCAGTCTTGCTAAATTGTAATATTTTGTTTATTGCATATTTTTTTTCCTTGTGTGTGTTTTCTTATATATTTTTTCCTTGTGCTTCTGGTGTCAATATATAATATATACAGGGTTTCCCAGAAATAAGTGCAAGTATTTTAACTGGTAGTATAGTTCAACCCCAGAAACACGCCTATGAAGTTTTTTCGCGAAAAAAAAATGAAAACTCGAAATTTTTTAAACATTTTTTGGTATTTTTTAATGTTTAGTTAAAAAACATAATTTCTTGATAATATGGCAACATAGGTATTAAATTAAATTTACAAGAAAGAAAATCCAGAAAAGATCCAGTGGTTCTCAAAATTTTAGCAAAATATCATTTTTTTTTGGAGAAATTTTCATAGGAAAATAACTGCGTTATTTTGGACTTATTTGAAAAACGATAAAGAGATAATGTTTCTTTTTATCGAGATCTCCCACCCCTTAAAATACTTGCACTTATTTCTGGGACACCCTGTATTATGTATTTTAATGCATACTTAATGCAAAAATGATTAAATTTTGAGAAAAGCAATGAAAATTAGTATGAAAAAGAGATGAGTGGTCATCCCTTTCGTAAAGTTACATGAAATAAATGTAGCCGGATAAAACTGATAAAGGTTATACGATCAATCACGAGAATGTTCTTTTAATTCAACACGTCGAGAATATTAGCTATCTACTAAAAGAGAGAAAGGCTGACTAAATTTCATTAAGAAGATGGACTTTTAAAACAGGCTATCTGCCGAGTCCGGAATTTAGAAGTAAGGTGAATAAATGTCAGTCAGTTGTATGGCGCTCTTACGATAGCAGCGTTTGGATTTACTGATAGGTTTATCGTTTCAGTGTGAGATGTAGAAAGCATAATAAATTTTCCTTTCTTTTTCGCTCGTGAAGCCTATAACGCAAAATCCTTAGTTAATAGAAGTTGAAGGAAATAGAAGAAGCTATGATAATTTAATTGTAAATATAATATTTGTAATACACGTTATTACTCCTTTGTTGTTTAGTATAAATTATGATTATTTAACTTCAAATTTTTTATTTTTATAGGTATATTATATATATTTTTAATCTAATTTTTTCTCGGCTTTAGGTCAGGTAAAAATAGGAGGGATTTAAACAACCTGAGTAAAATATATTATTCAGTGTTGTAAAATCCACTTCAATGTGTGTCTGCGTCTCTGTACAAAAATTGTGACGACCATATCGCGATGTTTTATGTTATGTGTATTGGATTATCAATATTGGATTATTTTCTTCACTAAGTTATGCTTTTTAGTATTCTTCTCTCACGCCACCTTATAAAAATTGATTTTAAAAATCAAAGTGGATAAAATTATAAAAAGAAAACTATAAAAATGAAGCTGAAAACTGAAATAATGCGCTGAAGTTTACTTTAAAGGCTGGCGCTCACTAGACATTTATAATACATAGTTTTAAATCGTTTCACTGCCGACAGCTGCGTTTCCGCCAAGTGAGCGCGTTCCCATTTAAAACTATGTATTATAAAAATTCCTTTTCGCCGCGCTGCCTTGCGCTCCGTCGCGCTTCCGTCTAGTGAGCGTCACCCTTAAAAGTAACAAAACAAATTTTTGTATAACTCAATGGACGTTCATAATGTAATTATATTTTTTAGTAATAAATTTTGATACCAGTTCGAAACGTCAAACGTTTTTCTCTTCTTTTACCTAACCTAAAGCCAAGAAAAAAATAGATAAAAAATATACATCGAGATCTATTCTAAGCTCTTTGCTGCAGTTTTACTCTAATTAGATTTTGATAAAATATCTATTAACTTATTCTAAGATAGCCTTGGCACTTCTCTATAACTAGAGAAGACTAGACAGTTTGAATTTATATATTTTCTACATATAAATGTTCAAATTTTACTTTCACCAACCAGATGTAATAATTAACGTATAATTCATAAAGGTACTATTTATCGAATATTGTGTTTTCCTTATGTATCTCATGTCAACATAATATTATACATATTTTCAAAGGTGTTCTTAATATAAAATAATTAAATTTGTCGAAGGAGTAAAGTAAAAAGACACAAAAAGAACGGCTAGGTTATTCGTTAGTACGTTACATAGTATAAGTAGAGCCGATAAAACTGATAAAGGGTATTCGGTCAATTGAGAGAATGTTCTTTAATTCATCACGTCGAGAATATTAGCTATCGACTAAAAGAGAGAAAGGCTGACTAAATTTCATTAAGAAGATGGACTTTTAAAACAGGCTATCTGCCGAGTCCGGTATTTAGAAGTAAGGTGAATAAATGTCAGTCAGCTGTATGGAGCTCTTACGATAGCAGCGTTTGGATTTACTGATAGGTTGATCGTTTCAGTGTGAGATGTGGAAAGCATAATAAATTTTGCTTTCTTTTTCGCTCGTGAAGCCTATAACGCAGCATCCTTAGTTAATAGAAGTTGAAGGAAATAGAAGAAGCTATGATAATTTAATTGTAAATATAATATTTCTAATACACGTTATTACTCTTTTGTTGTTTAGTAGAAATTATGATTAATTAACTTCAAATTTCTTATTTTTATAGGTATATTATATATATTTTTAATCTAATTTTTTCTTGGCTTTAGGGCAGGTAAAAATAGGAGGGATTTAAACAACCTGAGTAAAATATATTATTCAGTGTTGTAAAATCCACTTCAATGTGTGTGTCTGCTTTTCTATACAAAAATTAGGACGACTATATCGCGATGTTTTATGTTATGTGTGTTGGATTATCAATATTGAATTATAAATGTTTACCACATTAAAAAAAAAACAAAAAAAAAAAAAAAAAAAAAAAAAAAAAAATTATTAAAAAGAAAACTATAAAATGAAGCATGAAAATTGGAAATTAATACGCCGAAATTTACTTTCAAAGTTACATAATACAGAATTTTAAAATTAATACAAAAAAAAAAAAATAATGTAATTATATATTTAGTAATAAATTTGATAAAGACCCTACCAGGTCGAAACGTCAATGTAATTTATAAGAAAATATTTACCTGACCTAAGCAAAGAAAAAATTAGATTAAAAAATATATACGAGATTATTCTAAGCTCTTTGCTGCAGTTTTACTCTAATTAGATTTTGATTAAAATTCTAGTAACTTATTGTCTAAGATAGTCTTGGCACTTTTCTATAACTAGATATTACAGTTGAATTTATATATTTTTTTACACATAAATGTTCAAATTTTACTTTCACCAACCATATGAAATAATTAACGTATAATCCATACACTGTTTATCAAACATTGTTTTCCTTATGTATATCATGTCAACATAATATTACATATTATTTTGTCTTCTAAGGTGTACTTATATAATAATAATAGAATTAAATTTGTCGAAGGAGTAAAGGAAAATGGAACGAACCGAGCGGTGCTGGATCATCCCTTCGTACGTTACATAAAATAAGTAGAGCCGATAAAACTGATAAAAGGTATTCGGTCAATTGAGAGAATGTTCTTTAATTCATCACGTCGAGAATATTAGCAATCGACTAGAGGAGAGAAAGGCTGACTAAATTCCATTAAGAAGATGGACTTTTAAAACAGGCTATTTGCCGAGTCCGGAATTTAGAAGTAAGGTGAATAAATGTCAGTCAGTTGTATGGCGCTCTTACGATAGCAGCGTTTGGATTTACTGATAGGTGGATCGTTTCAGTGTGAGATGTGGAAAGCATAATAAATTTTTGCTTTCTTTTTTCGCTCGTGAGACCTATAATATACCAGTATCATTAGCTAATAGGAAGTTGAAGGAAACATAAAAAGAAACGATGATAATTTAATCTTAAATATAAAATTTGTAACACGAGTTATTTCTCCTTCGGAGTTTAGTGGAGGTTAAGATTGTTTGACTTTAAATCATTTATTGGTATATATTGTTAGCCAGGTGATGGCCGGATTAACTCCTGGCTTGTTTAAAGTAAAATTTGAAAATTTATAACTAAAAAATGTGTACATTCCAACAGTAACATCTAAAAATACTAACGCACGGATATGTTAGAATATATTGATTAGTGAATACGTTTCTTTCTGTATCTGAGTGAATATAATATGATAAGTACGTTTTGCCTTCTAAGGTGTACTTAATATAAAAATATTAAATTGTCGATACATTAAAGTAAGATAAAGAAAAAAGACGATGGGTTATCTTTTTGTGGGTCCCATGGGTCAAGTATAGTAGATAAAATTGATAAAGGTTATACGGTCAAACGCGAAAATGTTCTTTTAATTTATCGTCGAGAATATTAGCTATCGACTAAAGGGGAGAAAGGCTGACTAAATTCCATTAAGAAGATGGACTTTTAAAACAGGCTATCTACTAGTGATGGGTTGTTATATAACTATCTGTTATTTTATAACAATTATTTAGAAATAACATAACGCAGCTTAAAATTTACTACTTAGCAAATAACGAATATATAAAATAACGACACGTAGAGATCGGCCGCTCGTGAAACGAAGTTGGCGCTCTGCACCACCACGAAATTCTATGCAGCTCGTGCAATTCCAAAAACAACTAGTATGGATATAGATGGAAAACATGTTATTTGGACAACCATCGATACAGGCGGCGAGATACAACGGACAGCGGAGTGGGGAATGCGCTTTGGCTACGGCGAACGTAGCTGCTTCGGTCGATGCCGTTGATGGTCGTATTGGGCTTGCAACAGCTTAAAAATAATGGGATATAAAAAGCAGCTTTTTTTGAAACAGATGCGGGCATAACGCCTGGCGGTCGAGATAAAAGGAGTGGGAAAGTAACGCTGCTGCATCGGTCGATTGTCGATGGAGGCTCGCAACGGGTTGGAGAATAACGTATAGAAAATAAGCAGTCATTTTAGATACGTTGTTTTTTAACCTGTTACGAGCATAACAGGCGGCGGTCGAGATAATCGGAGTGGAAAAGTAACGCTGCTGCATCGGTCGATTGTCGATGGAGGTTCGAAACAGGTTGGAGAATAACGCATCAGTTGTTTTTAGGTACATTGTTTTCAACCTGTTACGAGCATAACAGACGGAGGTCGAGATATTATGGCGCTGTATGTTTCAGTACTTAGTTATTAAGTTTCAGTTAGTTATTTTTATTAATATCTTTAAATATATACTTTCATTGTTTTTGCTACATTTTAAAACTCTTCAAAGATAATTTTACTAAGATTTACTTTAAGAAATTGTGAATGGTGCTTAGAAATTTAGTGATTAATTTATTTATTATAATAATGAGAAGTACCTAATAAAAAATGGGAATAATAAGTTCATCAATTATTTAGTTATATGTATTTTTTCTAAAGAAATGCTGTAGAAAAAAATAGTTTTGAGATTTTCTAAATTTTCCCAGTCTTAAATTGTTACAATACAGTAGTTGCAAAGTAATAGTTTTGTATTTTTCACCACTGTCTGAGACTATTACTGTTATAGATGGTGATAAGAATAAAAACACTATATTAAGAAAATACTGTTTAAAAGGTAGCAAACACATTGAGTATAATATTAATTTTAAATAATGTATATTTGTTGGTTTTGCTGCGATTTAAAGCTCTTCAAAAAACAAATTTACTGTTCAGAGATAATGATACAACAAACGATAGATACTAAAAATACACTAAATAAAGATATTACTTTTCAACTACTAAAATAAGTAAAGGCTAAATTATACAGACTTCAAATTATTTGGAATCTCATTAAGAAAAATTAATCTCTTGAACTATATATTATAATTTTAGATAATTATTAGATATTACCCTTTTTAATACAGTATGTCCCCGGATTGTCTTTATAAGAGGAAATAAAGAAACCTGTTATTTTTAAGCTGTTATTTTAAGCTGCTTTTTATAAATAACTATAACAGTTTCAACTGTTATCTTAAAATAACAGTTTTGCCCACCACTACTATCTACCAAGTCAGGAAGTTAGAAGTAAGGTGAATAAATGTCAGTCAGTTGTATGGCGCTCTTGCGATAGCAGCGTTGCCGTTGGCCGGATTTACTGGTAGGTGGATCGTTTCAATTGTGAGATGTGGAAAAAATAATACATTTTGCTTTCTTTTTCGCTCGTGTGGTGTATAATATAACAGCGTCATTAGCTAACAGAAGCTGAAAGAAATAGAAAAAGAAAGAATGATAATTTAACTGTAAATATAATACTGCTATAGTATATTTAACAAAGGTGGTAGTTTATGATTAGTTGCGTTGGTTAAGTTGGTTATTTGGTGGGGTGGATAAAAAAGAGTTGGTTAATCCTTTCAAATAAGAGTTGGTTAGTCCTTTCAAATATCCCAATTTAAATATCCCATATATTTTACTTTGTACAATGTAGAATAATAATAAAAATATAAAATTGTATGGAGATTGTCATCGATGTTCATTTCCATTGATCATACGGTATACAAAAACTCCTCACAAACAGGTATAAATCAAATCAAATCAAATCAAAATAGTTTATTTACTTTTTTTTTAAACATTAATATACACAATAAACAAAGAGAAAAAATTAAGTAAATGGGACTGTGTCGCGATTATAAAAAAAACCGATACACAAAAACAAAAACAGTAAATGTTTTTGTGTCGCACAGCCCTGTAAATATTTAAAACAAATAACATGCATAAATGATACAAAGATTAATACAAAGAATTCAAAATAAAATACATAAAATATACTCAAATACAAAAAAAGAGAATGCAATCAACGGGAATGACCAGGAGGAAGGCTAGGGCACCAGGGAAAAGTTAAATTAAGTTGAAATCATCAGGTTATTATTAAAATTAAAAACTAAAAGGCGACGAAAGCAGGCAGGCAGGTTAGTCACTCGTTTAAATTTCTAACGGTTTTGTTTTTGTTGTTCTAAATATATAGACTTGACACTATTTACAAATTTTTCATATGAAAGCTCTTGAACGCATTTAGGAATCTGATGCCACAATTGAATCGCTACAAAGCTGAAAGATCTCTGAAATGCCGCAGTTCTGTGCTGGGGGACTTTGAAATTATTTACATTTCTGGTAAAATAAGAATGTTCATGAGAATTGAAAAGTGAATTTAAATAGGGTGGTTTTCCGGTTTTTAAAACTTTATAAATAAATGATAACATATGACATTTACGTCTATTGCACATTGATAATATAGAATTACTATTTAGGTATGGTGTAATGTGATGTCTATAGGGTATATTAAACGAGAATCGCATACATGAATTTTGAATTTTTTGTATAGATTTCGCTAGCCCTGCAGATAACGAGGCATCATAGACTATATCACCATAATCAAACAATGATAAAATAAGTGTATTGCATAAGTAATATTTAACAAAAGGTGGTAGAAATTTTTTATAAATATTTAGTTTTTTTAAGCGACAATATGCATTAGTAAGTTTATTTTTAATGTGTGAATTGAAAGTAAGTTTTGAATCGACATGTATTCCCAGATTTTTGGCCTCAGCAACTACAGGTAGCAAAACATTATTGATCTCAACTTTGAAATTTTTTGTAATACCCGTCACTCGAGCCTTGCTGGATTCAAAAAAAAGTACACAAGATTTCGAAGTATTTAATTTCAGATTATGATCTGTAGCAAATTTATCAATCCTATTTATATCAATATTATATTGTAAATTGGATATGATATAATTCTCGTTGGTGAAAGATAGATACAATTGTGAATCATCAGCGTATTGTTGTAACTTAGAATGCGATAATTCGTCATTCATGTCTGCTACATATAAAGAGAATAATAGCGGGCCCAATATTGATCCCTGAGGAACACCAGCGGTCATAGGAGTATAAGGAGATTTTAGCAGACTAAAGTCTTTTTTTATGCCAACACAATGCGATCTTTGAGTAAGGTAAGCACGTAAAAAGTTAACGGATTGTTCAGATAGTCCAAAATAATGCAACTTTGCTAGTAATAAGTTATGATTTAACGTGTCAAATGCTTTGCTAAAATCAAGCAGACTTAAACACGTTGTTTCTTTCATTTCCTGGGAAAGTCTTATATCATTAATAAGCTTAACAAGACATGTAGTTGTACTGAAATTTTTACGAAAACCTGATTGACAATCAGGAATAATTTTCATTAAATCGGTGTAAGTAATAACTTGATTACAGATATGTCTCTCTACTATTTTTGAAACAACCGGCAAAATACTAATAGGTCTAAAGTCTTCCTGATTTGTAGGATTCGTTTTTTTTGGAATAGGTATTATGACAGATTTTTTCCACAAATCCGGAAAAACATTCTCAAGAATACAGGTATTTATTATATTCATTAGTGGTTTCCCACAAAACGGCATGCATAGTTGTAGATCTCTTATTGACAAATTGTCTTCACCAACCGCATTTGTTTTAATTGACTGTATAATTTTATGTAATGATGTCTCATTAATTAATTTAAAGTTCAGTTCTGAAGTAATATTTTTGTGCCTATTATTATTGTAAAAAAAAATTTTTTCTATCGAGGTTGTGTCGATTATTCTATTGCAACTAGCAAAAAAATTATTAAATTTTATAGGATCCGCAATTTCAGGTGGAACTTCAGAGGTTATTCTATGAGTGAGATTTAATTTTTTTGCTGCTTTCCAGAAGTCACTACCCTTTTCACTAGATAGAGACTTAAAATAAGAAATTTTTTCACGGTTAATAGCATGTTTAGTGTAATTTCTTAGATCACGATAATATTTAAGCCGAGCATCCGTCTTATTTTTTAAATATTTCTTATGAGCATTATCCCTCAATTTAATCAAACACTTAATAGTGCCTGTAATCCAAGGTGTAAAAGGCTTAATTTTAGTTTTTTTTTGTTTTAAGGGTGCGTGTTTATTAATAAGATTTGAAATATTATTATTAAATAATTCTAATTTTGTGTTAATATTATTTGTATAATAGATGGTACCCCATGGTAATTCTTGACCGTCTTGTTGAAACTTTTCATAATCAATATTGTCATAGTTCCTGTATTGCATATATTTTTCTTTATATTCGGTAATGGGTATATTAAAATTTCCAAATATTAAACAGTGATCTGATATAGTCTCAGAAATATTAAAAGAGTGACTACTTTGGCAGTAAAGATTATTGTCGGTAATTATACAGTCAATTAGTGTAGATGCGTTCGTGTTCATATCTATCCGCGTAGGTTCCGTAATATGCTGAGTTAGATTAAAGGTATTAAGCAGTTCAATCATTTTTAATTTAGTTCTTGAGTTTTTTAATAAATCGATATTAAAATCTCCAGTTAGAATAATGTGGTTATAATACGGAACAGTAGCAGATAACATGTTTTCTAGAGTGTCAAAAAAATGCTCTAAATTCGACGAAGGAGGTCGATATAAACTCACAAATAGCAAAGTTTTCTTATTTAGGTTGATACGTACGCCAACATATTCACAACTCTCAGAGGTTATTCCAAGATCCACAATTTGACTACTAATATGTTTCCTTACATAGGCTCCCACGCCGCCACCCCTGGCCCCACGATCCTTGCGTATTAGATTATATCCCTCAAGATTAAAAGAACTTGAATCCCAGTCAGATGTTAACCAGGTTTCTGACAGTCCTAGTATGTCAAAGTTGCAATCATAAATATAATTAGCGAACTCGTCAAACCCTGTATTGAGTGATCGAACATTTAGATGAGCAGTGACAAGGCTCTTAGTTTTGACAATTTTGGAATTATGGCCTACCTGCGCAATATTATCACCTAATATCATTGAGATGTCGCAACCCAGTACCCACGCCAGTGCCTAGCTCCCATCGATCACACCCTCTCAGATTATAGCAAACATACATGCCCATCAAAAGCAGTATCAGGAATGTTTAGCCGTAAAGTACAATTTATATTATTCATTACCCAACTTATATAAGATGAAAGAAGATTTTATAGAAAAAATACAATAAGTCACAGCTATATCTCGCCGCCTACTATAATCAAATAAAACTTACATACAAAATTTCGTGTTCATTAGCTTAGTAATTGAAGCATCAATAGAGAATAAAAAATTAAAGTTCAATAATTCATAGATATATTCACCCGCATACTAGAATAGGCAGACTTGAAATGCTTATATCAAAACGAAATTAATATACACTTTCCCTCAAAAAATAGGTATTTTCAATAGAAAACAAAAGTATAAGCAATAATTCCCATAATTAATTCCATAATTAATAAATGGTCAGTAGTTGTTAAAATAAAGGAGTGTATAGTAGGTTGCCTACGTGCACTATCGAAAATTTGTGTAAACTGCTCCGTAGAAACAAGTCTATATATCTACCATATTAATCACTGCGACCTTACAGATCTGTTCGGTGTCCCTCTTTCTTGAGTTATAACCAGTTATTATAAATCACGATACAGTCTTATGGCTTTGACAAAATCCAGTATCTGCATAGAGGCTAGTTCTCCATCTCCTATATCAGTCGTACTAAAGTTTAAGGTACGAATGGTTGTCGTCTCGGTGCACTTAGTGATGAGGTGTTCTAGTGTTCCCCAGTTTCCCCACAGAATCTGCATTCTCCGTTATTTCTTAGCTCAAATCTACTGAGGTGTTCGGTGTTCGTTGAGGAGATAGGGTCATGCAAAAGCTCCGTGACAATCCGAAGATTGTTTTTTATTTAAATCAAGGAAAATCTTTGATTTTTTCTTGATCGTAGTTCTAAATTATGTGTTAACTACCCAAGAAATTCTAATTCATATTTTTATCGTGAAACGTGTTATCCAGGTTGGTCCGAATTGTATTCCGGAAATTTCGGCAGCATATTCTGCAGACAAAAATGAGTAAAAATTCATTATAAATGTATGTCCTAAAATGCTTAGTTTCAGTGATACAGGGCGTAGAAATTTCGTTTTTATTTCGATTTTTTCAAATAATTTCTGAAGTAACGTCAATATTTGGATGAAAATTGGTGTCTGGGAGTTTTTGATATGAGATTCGATTTTGATGTCAATATGACTCCTATTTGTAGAGGGCGCCACCTACATGTGTTTTAACTGTTTTAAAGAGTAATAACTTTTTGTCCATACCTGTATAAAAGTACTGAGTGAAAAAAATTACATTTCCGGGACTTTTTACGTAAAAAATGCCTCGGTAAAAATCGCTACGAGTACCTGTTCTCAAGATATTTAGAATGGAAATAGTCAATACAGGTCATTATCGACAAAAAATAAACACGTTGAGTAGAGATACTTATTTGACTGCAATAGTAAATTAGGAAAATTTTTATTTTTTTTAAATTAATCATAAATTTTTCTGCGATGAAATGGTGATAAAACAGTTTCTGTCGAACTTTTGACACAAAAACATTTCAAATTTATGATTTCAGTCTAATAACTATTTAGTAAACATGTTTAATTTATGTTAATGATGACAGGTATTGATAATTTCGATTCCAAATATATCTAGAACCATTACTCATAGCGATTTTTTCCAAAAAACTTTTTTTACGTAAAAAATGTTGTAAATGTATATTTTTTCACTCAGTAGTTTTATTCAGGTACGGACTAAAAGTTATTACCCTTCAAACCAGTTTAAAAATATTTAGGTGGCGCCCTCTACAAGTAGGAGTCATATTGACATCAAAATCAAATTTATCATGTCAAAATACTCCCAGGCGCCAATTTTCTTCCAAATATTACGTTACTTCATAAATTATTTGGAAAAAGTCGATATAAAAATGACATTTCTACGCTGTATCTCCGAAACTAAGGATTTTAGGACACACATTTTTACGAACTTTATTACTTATTTTTAATTGCAGAATATGCTGCCGAAGTTTCCGGAATACAGTTCGTATACCACCCGTATAGATATTTTATAGAGAATAATATTAAACTGTATCATCATTTTATTATTTTATTTTTTTTTGGGGGGGAAGGCCGCAAATTGTAACTCTTTCAAGTTTGTGTGTTTTTTAATTAAAATTGTCTAGCGTATCCCATTTACTATGCAAATTGGTTTTCTACTAGCAAGGATGTTTTTATTTTATCTCTTATTTCTTTTTCCTTTTGTTTAACCCGTTATATTGTGTATGTCATTTTGCTGCAGCACATTCAACGTGTTTAATATACAGGTTGATTCAGTGATGTAGTAGCGTTATTTATGTATGAGTACAAACATAATATTATATAGAATTATTTTAGGGGATGTTAAAATATTATAATTTATTATTTTGTGGCAGACAAAATTGTGACGACAGCTTGAACAGATATAACTTTTTAAATAAAATATCTTTTTTTTTTATTTTAGGTTCCATGTATAAATTCTATACTGTTCTTGAGTGAAATGATCGATATGATCGAAAAAAAAACGGCGTCAGCAATGGCTATGAAATGAAGATTGCCGTCATTTTATATGTAAAATTATCTGGGAAATATCATCGATCGTCATCTCCAAGACAACTGAACGTCAATTTTTTTCTATCGTACGTTCGTAATAAATTCAATTGTTTTCATAATAATAATTATTTTTTTATGAATAATAGGTTTCAGTGTGGTTTAAAAATATCTTTAGCGCGGTTGTCGCAAATCAGTACTTAAAATTAGGAGATATTTTGAGAGACGAAGAAAAATATATAGACAAAGATATGTAAGCTGGAAGTTACAGGGTGTTTAAAATAAACTTATAAATTTCGACTAAGTATAATTTCATTTTAAAATTTATCTACTTTTAAATGGTGCAGATATTTTTTTATATTGACCAGTAGTTTTATTGGCAAAATTCCCATCCTGTTTTGATATTTTTAGTATTTGTTTGTTTCAGTGGGGACCATTTCTTAATTAAAACTAGTGATGGGATAGTTCGAGCGAAAATTTGCTCGAGTACTCGATTATTGATATAGCCGACATCGCTCGAATATGAACGAGCGATGCAAGTGACGAGTACCAAGCGACGAACGCAAGCGATCCTAGAATGAAATAAATTGAAATCCGATTTTAATGTGACCTACTCGATAAAAAGCCGAGCGAATTTTCTACATACACTGCAGGTAGCAAATTTATACGACGACGTCTATACCGGGTGCGTCTCAAAAGTGGTTCACCCCTATGACTTTTTTATTTCTTTATATAAAAAAATGAGATTTGGTATGTTAGTATATGACAGAAATTAGGATTGATTGACGTATTCAATTGTTTTCTGTCACATCCTGTTTCACCGGAAATGACTACAATTTTGATTTTTAAATGGCACCCTCGGTATTTTTTTTTTTTTACTTTATTCGATAGAAAATGACATTCTAAATAGAATGACGTATCATATGTCAACTTTTGACATATTCGCTTAAAAACAAATTGTATTTTGAATTTCAATTAGTGTTAAAAACACTAATTTTTAATCAAGGAGCCTTGGAAAAATAGATTTAATCGTCTAATGTTTTTAGTGTCTTGCCCTGGCCGGTTAAAAGATGCCCAAATCGTATTTTTTTATCATATCTCAATTTTTTTCAAATGGAACGAGTGTGGATCATTAGCATATTTCGAAAAAGATTTTTTTACGAATAATTTGATACCACACACTTTGTACTTCGAGTCAAATTGTCGTTATGAACCGCATGTTATAATTATTTCAAATAAACCATATGCGAAAATGTCAAAAGTTGACATGTGATATGTCATTCTATTCAGAGTTTTATTTTCTACCGAATAAAATAAAAAAATACCGAGGGTGCGATTTAAAAATCAAAAGATGCAGTCATTTCCGGTGAAACCGTAAGTGACCGAAAACAATTAAATATGTGAATCAATCCTGATTTATGTCATATACTAACATACCAAATCTCATTGTTTTATCTGAAAAAATAAAAAAAAATCATAGGGGTGATCCACTTTTGAGACGCACCCGGTATATTTATCCGTTGCGTATCTGAGAGACAAAATTTTACGACCTACATCGACAATGCTTCAAAATAAACTAAATCAGGTGATCAAGCGAATCGCTCGCCGCTTATTACTTGCCGTTCATTACCGAAAGAATATGTGTTATGCGCACGCAGCTTACTGCTTGGCGCTTGGCGTTAACGAGTACTTACAACATGCGACGGACAAAAAACAGTATTAATTAAATACGAGCGATATTTCGCTCGAGTGATCACTCGGTTATTGCAAACGCTTGATACTCGAGTAATCGATTATTTAAATTAGTCGGTTTTTCCCATCACTAGTTAAAAGGTGTGAACAAAAAGTATCAAATCATTGCTGTTAGAAACGTTACGTTGAAAAGGAAGGTTTTCCTAAAACAATTATTATATCATTTCGATAGAATTCAGGGACAAAATGTATTAAGTATGTTTACTAATAACTATGCAGTTTATCAAATATACCGTATGGTCGAGAAAAAAACGGCGTCCAATTGGCTGGGAAATGACGATAGATAACGTTTTCCATATACAGGGTGGTCCGAACTGTATTCCGGAAACTTCGGCAGCATATTCTGCAGATAAAAATAAGTAAATAAGTTCGTATAAATGTGTGTCCTAAAATGTTTAGTTTCGGAGATACAGGGTGTAGAAGTTTAATTTTTATTTCGATTTTTTCCAAATAATTTCTGAAGTAACGTTAATATTTGGATGAAACTTTGGTGTCTGGGAGTTTTTCGACATGAGGAATTTGATTTTGATGTCAATATGACTCCTAATAGTAGAGGGTGCCACCTACATGTGTTTTAACTGTTTTGAAGCGTAATAACTTTTTGTTCGCACCTGTATAAAACTACCGAGCGAAAAAATATACATCTCTGTGATTTTTTACGTAAAAAATATCTTTTTGTAAAAATCGCTACGAGCAACCGTTCTTAAGATATTTAGAATGGAAATGTGTCATGGAAAAACATGTCATTTTATTGACGAAAAATAAACACGTTGATACTGAAATAATAAATTTGGGAAATTTATATTTTTTTAAATTAATCATAAATTTTTCTGCAAAGAATGATGATAAAACAGTTTCTGTTGAACTTTTGGCACAAAAACATTTTTAATTTATGAGTTCAGTGTAATACCTATTTAGTCAACATGTTTAATTTATGTCATTGATGACAGGTATTGATAATTTCTATTCCAAATATCTCGAAAACCATTACTCGTAGCGATTTTTGCCAAGAGACCTTTTTCACGTAAAAAACGTCGTAAATGTATATTTTTTTACTCAGTAGTTTTATACAGGTACGGACAAAAATTATTACAGGTGCAAGAAAATAACATAATTGGCACCTACTGGGTTTAATTAACACACAACAATATATTGTTTTTTAATGAGCTGTTTTATTTAGGCAGTTTGTAGGTACATTGATTTTTTTAGAAAAAATGCATTTCTTACATAGGAGTGGATAAATTTGTATATTTCACCACAAAAAATAAAAAATAAAGATGCTAAACATTAACTCAAATAATATACTTTGTGGAAGGACAGTAGACTATTAATAATAATAATAATAATAATTGTCTTTATTAGAAACTGTTACGTTACAAAGTTTATGATAACTATTATAGTAATAAAAATTTACACAATTCCTAATGGGCGAATTCTAGCACGCTAAACCAGCTACTCAAAATTCACCCTGCATTTAATTACCTAAAAATATAGAGGGCAGAATATAGCTACACTCAAATACGCACATTAGGTATTAATTAAGTAACATTGTTTTAACTATACGTCTAAATATTACAAGATTAGTAAACATTTATACCTGTAAAGTACTTAAATAAATAAATAGACATTGACATCATTCATATGCTTATATGAGATTTGCTGGTAAAAACTTGATAACCAAACTATACCGTACTAACATGATAACTATTATTGTAATAAGAATTTACACAATTCCTAATGGGCGAATTCTAGCAGGCTTATAGCAAGCTACTCAACATTAACCCTGTATTTAATTATTTAAATTTAGAGGGTAGAATATAGCTACACTCAAATACACACATTAGGTATTAATCAAGTAACATTGTTTTAACTACACGTCGAAGTATTACAAGATATTGTAATTGGGTTGTTTACCTTGTAAACATTTATACCTGTAAAGTACTTAAATAAATAAATAAACAATGATACCATTCATATGCTTATATGAGATTTGCTGGTAAAAACTTGATAACCAAACTATACCGTACTAACATGATAACTATTATTGTAATAAGAATTTACACAATTCTTAATGGGCGAATTCTAGTAGGCTTATAGCAAGCTACTCAAAATTAACCCTGTATTCAATTATCTAAATTTAGAGGGCAGAATATAGCTACACTCGAATACACACATTGGGTATTAATTAAGTAACATTGTTTTAACTACAAGTCAAAATATTACAAGATTCTGTAGATTAGTACTTTGTAATTGGGTTAAACATTTATATTTGTGAAGTACTTAAATAAATAAATAAATAAACATTGACACCATTCATATGCTTATATGAGATTTGCCGGTAAAAACTTGATAACCAAACTATACCGTACTAACATGATAACTATAAATAGGAATTTACACAATTCCTAATGGGCGAATTCTAGTAGGCTTATAGCAAGCTACTCAAAATTAACCCTGTATTCAATTATCTAAATTTAGAGGGCAGAATATAGCTACACTCGAATACACACATTGGGTATTAATTAAGTAACATTGTTTTAACTACAAGTCAAAATATTACAAGATTCTGTAGATTCGTACTTTGTAATTGGGTTAAACATTTATACTTGTGAAGTACTTAAATAAATAAATAAATAAACATTGACACCATTCATATGCTTATATGAGATTTGCCGGTAAAAACTTGATAACCAAACTATACCGTACTAACATGATAACTATAAATAAGAATTTACACAATTCCTAATGGGCGAATTCTAGCAGATTTATAGCAAGCTACTCAAAATTAACCCTGTATTTAATTATCTAAATTTAGAGGGCAGAATATAGTTACACTCAAATACACACATTAGGTATTAACTAAGTAACATTGTTTTAACTACACGTCATAATATTACAAGATTCTGTAGATTAGTACTTTGTAATTCCGTTGTTTACCATGTAAACATTTATACCAGTAAAGTACTTGAATAAATAAATAAATAAACATTGACACCATTTGTATGCTTATATGATATTTGCTGGTAAAAACTTGATAACCAAACTATACCGTACTAACATGATAACAATTATTGTAATAAGAATTTACACAATTCCTAATGGGCGAATTCTAGCAGATTTATAGCAAGCCACTCAAAATTAACCCTGTATTTAATTATCTAAATTTAGAGGGCGGAATATAGTTACACTCAAATACACACATTAGGTATTAATTAAGTAACATTGTTTTAACTACACGTCATAATATTACAAGATTCTGTAGATTAGTACTTTGTAATTGCGTTGTTTACCATGTGAACATTTATACCTGTAAAGTACTTAAATAAATAAATAAACATTGACACCATTCATATGCTTTATATGAGATTTGCCGGTAAAAACTTGATAACCAAACTATACCGTACTAACATGATAACTATTATTCTATAAAGAATTTACACAATTCCTAATGGGCGAACTCAAGCAGATTTATAGCAAGCCACTTAAAATTAACCCTGTATTTAATTATCTAAATTTAGATGGAAGAATATAGTTACACTCAAATACACACATTATGTATTAATTAAGTAACATTGTTTTAACTACACGTCATAATATTACAAGATTCAGTAGATTAGTACTTTGTAATTGGGTTAAACATTTATACCTGTGAAGTACTTAAATAAATAAATAAATAAACATTGATACCATTCATATTCTTATAAGAGATTTGCCGGTAAAATTTTGATAACCAAACTATACCGTACTAACATGACAACTATTATTGAAATAAGAATTTACACAATTCCTAATGGGCGAATTCTAGCAGATTTATAGCAAGCTACTCAAAATTAATCCTGTATTTAATTATCTAAATTTAGAGGGCAGAATATAGTTACACTCAAATACACACATTAGGTATTAACTAAGTAACATTGTTTTAACTACACGTCATAATATTACAAGATTCTGTAGATTAGTACTTTGTAATTGGGTTAAACATTTATACCTGTGAAGTACTTAAATAAATAAATAAATAAACATTGACACCATTCATATGCTTATATGAGATTTGCCGGTAAAAACTTGATAACCAAACTATACCGTACTAACACGATAACAATTATTGTAATAAGAATTTACACAATTCCTAATGGGCGAATTCTAGCAGATTTATAGCGAGCCACTCAAAATAAACCCTGTATTTAATTATCTAAATTTAGAGGGCAGAATATAGTTACGCTCAAATACACACATTAGGTATTAATTAAGTAACATTGTTTTAACTACACGTCAAAATATTACAAGATTCTGTAGATTAGTACTTTGTAATTGGGTTAAACATTTATACCTGTGAAGTACTTAAATAAATAAATAAATAAACATTGACACCATTCATGTGCTTATATGAGATTTACCGATAAAAACTTGATAACCACACTATACCATACTAACATGACAACTATTAGTGTAATAAGAATTTACACCTAGTTGCCGTAGCAAAATCAATTAAAGGAGGAAAAAGGAAAGCTTCAGAGCAACTTGGACATCTACAGAGAGAAAAGTTCCTAGAGTGATGAGTGATACTGATAGGTTTGTGATAATAAAGAATATTTTTAGAATTTCGCTGTTTGACACGATGTCGGTCTTATTGGGAGATTTGAACACGTTTTGACAAAGGAAATTCGAAAAATAGGAGAAGTGAGAAAATTGATTTCCAGAGATCCTGAGGGAGTAGCGCGTGTAGCGATGGCGACGCCAAAGAAGGCTGATGAAGTTGTGATGTTGAACGGGGGATCGTTTATGAAAAGGCGCTTAACTAAAGAAATATGGGATTGCAACACTCAGTATAAATTTACAGAAACATATCCGCCTACTCCGAAATCATTTTTCTTGTAAATAGATATTATTTCCATTTAAATTTTTCTTTTTTCTTATCAATTGAATTAATATCTACCAAATTGTAATTTTATTTCTTTTTTTTTGTAAATAAATATATCTATTTACTATTTTTTTCTACTTTTTTCCGATTTATTATTATTATTATTATAAGAAATCCGTTTAAACATAAAATTACTTTTTCCATTTAAAAATTGAACCTAACTAGCACAGAATCAGAAACTACAACTTCTAATATTTTAGAAGCAACTCCCCCTGCTGAAACAAAAACAGTTAAAAGGGGAAAAAGAAAAGGATCAGAACCAACTTGGACACCTAAAGAGAGAAAAGTTCCTAGAGTGATGAGTGATACTGATAGATTTGTGATAATAAAGAATATTTTTAGAATTTCGCTGTTTGACATGATGTCGGTCTTATTGTGAATTTGAACACGTTTTGACAGAGGAAAATCGAAAAATAGGAGAAGTGAGAAAATTGATCGTATATGACAGAGATCCTGAGGGAGTAGCGCGTGTAGCGATGGCGACGACAGAAGAGGCTGATGAAGTGTTGTGATGATGAACGGGGGATCGTTCATCAAAAGGCGACTAACTAAAGAAATATGGGATAGCAACACTCAGTATAAATTTACAGAAATATATCCGCCAACTTCGAAATCCTTTTTCTTGTAAATAGATATTATTTCCATTTAAATTTTTCTATTTTCTTATTAATTGAATTAATATCCACCACATTGTAATTTTATTTTTCTGTTGAAAATAAATATATCTATTTACTATTTTTTTCTACTTCTTTCCGATTTATTATTATTATTATTATAAGAAATCCTTTTAAACATAAAATTACTTTTTCCATTTAAAAATTTAACCTAACCAGCACAGAATCAAAAACTACAACTTCTAATCTTTTAGAAGCAGCCCCACCTGCTGAAGCAAAATCAGCTAAAAGGGGAAAAAGAAAAGGATCAGAACCAACTTGGACACCTAAAGAGAGAAAACTTCCTAGAGTTATGAGTGATACTGATAGATTTGTGATAATAAAGAATATTTTTGGACTTTCGCTGTTTGACATGATGTCGGTCTTATTGTGAATTTGAACACGTTTTGACAGAGGAAATTCGAAAAATAGGAGAAGTGAGAAAATTGATCGTATATG
>NW_022147316.1:213702-316265 GCF_002938485.1 Sitophilus oryzae
AGAGCGGCGTTGCCAGATTAAAAATTAATCATAACGGTTGATGTAAAAATGACGAAATTTACAAATATTTCTTGTAATCTTTGACTTGAATCTTATTAAGTACTAAATAAAATTATAAATATCGAAATTTTCAAATGTAGTAAGCTCTAATTATATTATTATTTTCTTAAGATTTCCCCATAGTATACGTATACAAAATTAAAAATAAACAAAGGCTTTGACAAATCTCCGGTAGACTTGGCAACATAACAAACAATAACAATAGGATGTTGGCATTCGCATAAAATGTAAACAGTTCCCCTGTGATTCGCCGCCTCCCATGCATTCTCTGATTTCGCCTGATGGCGCGAGTACCGCCGATAGCTCGAAGCGCACCGATCTAATGCGGTGCGCGGGCTTACATTTATTTCAACGTAAACTGAAAATTACGTGTCGCTCGCTCTCGCCGATACCTATTCAGTGCGCGCGGAGCTAAAGGTGCACACGCACTGATCGGTAATCGGTACCAGTCCGGCGAGAAACGGCGAAGGCGGTGACGTAGTCGACTATCGTAGATAGGTAGAGGAAGGAATCTGGCCTCTACAGGCCGAAATGTTTTAGTGGACATCGGCCCCGTCTATATGTTCGATGGTCGCAGTCGCTTTTGCTGGTCGGTCCGATCTGATGCAGTGCGCGCCCAGCTTTTACTCCTCGTTTACAATTATTCATCCTATTAAGCCCTGATGCTGATCGTCAATACGTCAATTTGGTGCGCCAATGCGTCGATACCATGGGTTGTACGGTGGATGGGCCAAAAGGCGGTTTTTGGGCTAACCTTCAAAAGAAATACCTCAAACACAAATTATGAATTTCTAAACGAACTAATCGACGAATCAAATCGACGCATCAGCGCATGAGACATAGTTAGTATGGTGCTTAAGTGTATGCTCTAGCTTTAGTATTTTATGTTTTATATTTATTTTTGCGTAAAGGTTATGTCTTTTTATGGCGATTTAAGTTCGCCTTCTTCCAGTGCACCGTGGATAACGTCTAATTATAAACGTGTACTAAATAAACTGGCACAACTGGCGACCAAACAATCCTAGCTTAAATCTCTTGGTTAACTTTGGCGTTACTACAGATAAAAAAATCGCAATACTTGATAAAAGATAAAACATTTTTGACATATCAATCAAATATTTAGCGAGTCTTAAAAAACATCCTAATCTAATCAATTTTATACATTCTACCTATAATCGAAAACGTAGTTTATTATCATTTATTGTTGTATTAAGTATCGGATACATCCTGTGTTGCCAACCAACAGAATAATGCCAACTCATTAACTAAATCCTAAACATAAAATAGACGGAAGATTCGGTATACAATTTTAGAATAATTAATATATTTCTATAATTAAATATATTATATTCATTCTCTCTATAATAGACACAATAATTAATCAAATATTATGATTTATGTATTACTATTTTTGACGCCATACTGAACTCCAACTGAGTTATACAGGGTCCGGCAATAGTGCGTCGGGCATCTGTAGCTTCTAGAATAAAAAACTTGGGAATTTTGTTTTAGTGTAAACCTAAAGTATGTACTAGGATGTGTATTTCAGGAAAATATTTTAACTTCTCCAGGGTGGCTGAACAAAAGTTTGAGTGTATCGATAATTTTTTTTTTTAAATAGAACACCCTGTATATTATTGCATTTTTGGCTTCCTTTCAGATCACTTTACATAATCCTAAGATATGAATAAATATATTTTGATAGTTTCAGAGCTATTAATAAATAAATAAAAAATATATACCTATTTCTCAATCATCATTAAAAAAAATTATTGCAAATACATGCACTGTGCTGAAATCTCACTGTGCTGAATAATAAAGTAATCTTAAATCATACAGGATGTTCAAAATTCTACGTCAAACTTTATAAAGTATAAATTAATATTTCTTTGGTTTTTTAAATGGAACACCCTATATATTATTTTTTTATTAGATGGAGAATTAAAAAAAGAACATTTTTTGTATTTAAAGTATTTGAAAATTTTTAATAGTTTCGCAGATACAAGCAGTATTATTTCATATGGCTCTCTCAACGGTAAAATACGAGAGATTGGGTGGCTTTGACAAAAATTAATTTACTATGGAAAATGCCATATAAAATATAAAACCGCGAATATCTGCAAAACCGTTAAAATTTTTGAAATACTATAAATACAAAATATGTTCATTTTTTAATTCTCCATCTATTGAAAAAATAATATATAGGGCGTTCTCTTTAAAAAAAAACAAAGAAAAATTATTTTATATTTTAAAAAGTTTGGCATAAAATTTTGAACATCCTGTATGATTTACGATTACCATATTTACAGCAAAGTAAGTACAGACCATCTAAAGTAAGTACTTAATATAGTTTTGACTTCAGGACAGTTCTTGTATTTTTAATAATTTTTTTCAGAAAGGCTGAAAAATGCATATTTTTTATTTATTTATTAATATCTCTGAACCTATCGAAATATATTTACCCATATCTTAGGATTATGTAAAGTGATCTGAAAAGAAGACAAAAATGCAATAATATGCAGGGTGTCCCATTTAAAAAAAAATCATCCCGATCCACTAACACTTTTTTGAGGCACCCTATAGAAGTTAAAATATTTTTCTGAAATACATCCTAGAACATACTTTAAATCTGCACTTGGACAAAATTTCCAAATTTTTTATTCTGGGAGCTTCAGATGCCCGACGCACTATTGCCGGACCCTGTACAGGGTGGGTCAAATTCGACGCTTTTAAATGGAAACACCCTTTTCTATAGGAGATAGACGAAAACTAATATTGGTGTCTGGAGCTCAATTTTCATCAAAAACATGATGGTGAAAACCGCATATCGATATCTGTTACCGTTTCGGAGTTACGGGGTGTTTTTCAAAAATGTGCATTTTTAACAAATCGCTGTAACTTTTTTGCTATGGAAAATTTTGTATTTCTATGAAAACATTTCCAAAGCAGCTTTTTACGTAGAATTTAATGGCTTAAGTATAATTTTTTTAAAATTAATAATTTAAGAATTATCAACAGAAAAATTAATTTTTTATTTGGGACACCCTCTATATTTTTAATTAACTGAAAAGAATTTAAAATTACCTTTCCAAAAATATAGCACACTTGATATTTTGTTATAATCCCCTTCGAAATACAGAATTTTTAAAAGTTCGCCACTTTTAACTAGTAGGCTTTGGACCCCTTATTGATGATATGCCCTTAATGGAACTCGAAAACAAATTTTTCCAGCAAGACGACGCACCGCCTCTGAGCGCTGAAGTTATCAGCAAATTTTTGCATCCAATTTCAACAATAATTGAATAGCCAACCAAGATTCCAGCCGTTGGCCGTCGAGGCCGCCTGACTTGGTGCCCATGGATCTAATCCTATGGATATATTTGCGGAGATTCTTCTTCTTCTTTCTCAGCCTGGTTCCATCCAGTGTTGGATATAGGCCTCTTCTAGGTTTTTCCATGCTTCGCGATCTCTAGCCAATCTTATCCATTGTCTTCCCGCCACTGCCCTGACGTCATCGACCCATCTCTTTTTTGGTCGGCCCATACTCCTGGTTGTTTCCCTAGGTCTCCATAGGATTACTTTTTGGGGCCATCGGTCTGAATCCTGTCTTGCCACATGTCCTATCCATTGCCACTTCAGACTTGCCACTCTTTTAACGACATCTATTAATTTTGTTTTTTGACGTATGTGGGTATTCCGTATTTTTTTCTCTAATATTGACTCCCAACATGATTCTTTCCATGGCTCTTTGTGCTACTCGTATTTGTTCTGCTGTTTTTCGAGTAATTGACATAGTCTCTAAGCCATACGTAAGCACAGGTAGAATGCAGCTGTCGTAAGCTTTTTTCTTTAGGTTCATGGGCACCTTTTTATCCTTGAAAATATTGCTCATATTTCCAAATGCTACCCATGCCAAATGGATCCTGCGTTTGATCTCCGTATTTTGGTTTTCCTTGCCCAGCTTGATTTTATGACCTAAATATATATATAATGGTCTACGTTTTCAATAATAACGTTGTCAACGGTAATGTTATGGATATTGTTGCTCATTATCTTGGTCTTCTTCAAGTTCACTTTAAGGCCAATTTTCTGGGATTGGTCATTTAGCTCATTTAGCATGGTGTTTAGTTCTTGCTCAGCAAGACAATATCGCCTGCGAACCTCAGATGGCTAAGGTGTACTCCATCGATGTTTAGACCTCTATTTTCCCATTCTAATTTCTTGAAGACATTTTCCAGTGCCAGTGTAAATAACTTGGGAGAGATTTATCTCCTTGTCTCACGCCCTTACCGAGTAGTATTTTTTCTGTTTTGAGGTCATCATCTAATTTAACTTGGAAGGTTGCACTATCATAAATATTTTTAATAATGGAATAATATCTGGAAACACTTCTTGCAGCTAGAAATGACCAGGTTTCGATGCTGTCAAAGGCTTTTTGGTAGTCTACAAAGGCCAATGCGGAAGATTAAAGGTTCCTTTTCCGTATTCTTTCGTATAATCAGACAAGAATTAAATACTTAGCAGTTATGAGAGGGTATCTTTCACCCCCACTGAGTTAATGAATTCCGCGAGAAATGTTCAGAAACTGCCCCGTCTGTCCATAGCAGAAGACGGTCGATATGTCGAACACCTGTTGCAAAATCTCATGTCTTGGTTTGCTATTTATTTTTATTGTTATTAGATATAGTTTAAACGATAGATAAAAAGATAGATAGATAAAAAGATATAGTTAGTGGGTGTTGATGTTGGTTAAATATATTTTAAATTGCTATAAAATTCTGCATCTCTCATAGCAAATATTATTTTCGTTTTAATTGATGCTCAGAACTATAATTTTTTTGCATTACAGCCGGTGCCGTTCAAAGCCGACTTATTTAAAGCGGGCGAATTTTTATATACTCTATATCTCGTAGAGGAATCGAGAAATATGAAGTGTGTTATATTTTTGGAAAGGTAATTTTAAATTCTTTTCAATAAATTAAAAATATACAGGGTGTCCCATATAAAAAATCAAATTTTCTGTTGATAATTTGTAAATTATTCATTTTAAAAAAAATATACTTAAACCGTTAAATTCTACGTAAAAAGGTGCTTTGAAAATGTTTTCATAAAAATACAAAATTTTCCATAGCAAAATAGTTACAGCGATTTGTTAAAAATGCATATTTTTGAAAAACACCCCGTAACTCCGAAACGGTAACAGGTATTGATATGCGGTTTTCACCATCATGTTTTTGACCAAAATTGAGCTCCAGACTCCGATATTAGTTTTTGTCTATCTCCTATAGAAAAGGGTGTTTCCATTTAAAACCATCGAATTTGACCCACCCTGTACAAATACACGAGTTCAAATAGCAAATACACAAAATTAGTTTTTACTTGAGAAGTATTAGAAACTGCAATTTGAGAAAATTCTAAAAAAGTAAATCTTTTGATATCTTCAAAATGTCTAACGTGTGTTGTAATTTATTATTCAAGCTAATAAAACGGTTTATATGTGTCCAGGTACTTGTCTAAAATACTTAAATATTATGACATAGCCACGATTCCAATATTATTTTAATACGATCAGCATAAATCATGCCGAAACTTTTTTTTTAAAAACAAGCTTTTATTTAAATACACTAAAAAGAAAAAAAAACTTTTTCTTTAAACTTTTATTATAAACTTATAACGTCATTACACAATTTTAATATTATATAAAAGCTTGTCGCGAGATTTGAGTGTAGAGTTGCACTCATAAAAATCTAGTACGACAACTTTATCTTGTAATTCCTGGTCTAGTGGTCTATCATAACACAAACTTTCAAAATGAGACAGGGTAGACACAGATTTTAGATTGTCGTTAAACGTACCAAAATTTTGTTAGTTTTAATGCATTAAAAATATTGTAATATGGTATGTCAAAATTGTGTATTTACTCGTATGTACTTACTCGTATGAAGAACGTTTAGTTACTCGTATGTACATATTTATTTAGTTTGAAAAGTTTTACAATTAAAATCAAATAGATAAGTAATTTAATTTACTTGTTTATCAATGTATAGAGAAATATCGCGACAAGCTTTTATACAATATTAAAATTGTGTAATGACGTTATAAGTTCATAATAAAAGTTTTAAAGAAAAAGTTCATTTTTTTCTTTTTAGTGTATTTAAATAAAAGCTTGTTTTTAAAAAAGTTTTTTTTCTTAAAATTTATTTTTTACTTTTAATTATGCTGGTTTTTTAGTCTGTTCATCTCATTTAACGCATAATCTACAAAAACCCCGGAACACTAAAATTTTAACAGTAACAGCTGTCAACTTTGACAGCTCTCGAACTCACAAACGCCATACACTTAAACTCAATTTTTTTCTTAAATAACTTTCTATGGGCATCGTAATAAATAAAATAAAGGAGAACTTAAAAAAAACGACAGTTGTCAAATTTGAGAGTACAAATGTGAGACAAATAAAATGAAAACCGACTATGGGGTAGGGGGCATCCAATATATCGATTTTTATCAAAATCGGTTGTGACTTTGAAATTTTGACATGTCATTAAACTGTAATTTTTTCAAGATGGCCACCCATATATTTTTTTTCATATGTATATACTTGTATTCATTTAAAACTTCCCAATATGGCGGACTTCAGTATGGGAGGCTTAAAAAACGAAAATCTCTAAACTGGAATCGACTGTACTTCAAATCGTTCAAATTGATAATCTATGGTAAATCCAATTGAACTCTGACACTTGGTCGACATTGACGTTTACGGTTCCTTTTTCTAAATATTTTCATTATTTTTTGAGTTTTTATTCACAAATTCTACTTGATTTTGTTCTTTTATTTAACCTGCAACCTGCACTACTAATTATATAGTTATAAATAATCTTTTCACCGATCAAGAATTGACGAATAGGCTGGAAGATATTCAAAATGTGTAAAACGCTTAAAAATAAATTGTAGTATTAGAAAACATTGACTCGTTCACAAATTCGTGAAAATAAATTAGTCCAGATGTTTGTAAAAAAGGTCTCTAATTATTTTGAGAAGTTTCCTCGTATCAGTAATTTTCAGGTTTGTAATATGTACTATATGATATTAATAAATGAATTAAACATATTTCAGGAAACAGCGCCGGCATTACAGATTGTTGTAAATCGGTTTTTAAAATATAAAGAAGGTTTAACAGTTTAAATAATTGGTAGAGAAGACCTAAATAAGGTAATGTTGGTAAGGGTAAACATCAAATAACACTTGAAATATATAATTAGTACAATAATTGTAAGTAGTTTTTTATGAATCTGTTTGATATCTATTGCATTGTTTTTTTATATTTCTTGAAATATATATTTTTTTTTACTACTTTACAGGATACACAAAGAATAATAAATACAGTTACTCACTAAAAGCACTTAAGGTTTTTAATAGATGTAGTTAGAATATCAAACATCAAACTAAACCAAAGTATGTTTTTATTTTACCGGTATTCCTCACATTTGAAGGGAAAGTCATTTCATAAATGAGCAGGACATTATATAGTACACTCTATATTGGCAATTGTTTTTTTTTATCCCCAGTTAACGCATACTTACTGGGTATAAAATTTAGTACCGATTAACCTATAGTTGTGGTTGTGATATATTCTGATGTGTTTCTGGCAATTTAAAATAAATGAAGTTAATATTTAAACAAACATTTCTGGCTTTCCCGACGGGAGTGTGAACACAAATTTAGGTATAATGTGGATAATGTTCTGATTATTACAGTTTGCATGGATGTTTTTGTATGTTGTTATTTTAATAAAGGAGAGTATATTTAATGAGTTTTTTGAGTATTTCTTTTTCCTTCAAAGGATTGTGTTCTATTCTTTTATATATTATAAAATTTTCTTTTTTTTTTTTTTTTTTTTTTTTTTTTTTATAATTTTTCCTAAATACTTTGTAGTTGATACAGTTTAACAATATATAAAGAACTATTTAAATAAGATGTTTGAAGATATATAGCTGTTTTTGCACACCTCAATTCAATTTGTGATTAACTGTGCTGAAATAAAAACAAATGATGGGGTGATATGTCCCTTTATAACATGAAAAACATCATCCTATTTCAAAGTCTTCTATTTCACCCCATTAAACAACCCCATAACTATTCAATAACCTTGATAATTCTAGGAACTCTAGAATATCGTCAAAACATGAAAACAAAATTTCACTTGCTATAGTTCTTACGTCCTTTTAACTGAAATATAAGAATCAGGGGAGTTAATATTCTCACTGAAAGTTTATAAATACAACTTTAAGTAAAATCTCTTCGGATCTGCGGTAAAATACCTTTATTCTTAATAAATAATTTCAATAATCTATATTTTTATATTTATGACAACCACCTCATAACCTAACTTTAACGTCCAACTTCCTAGTTACGTAATTGGGTTAAACATTTATACCTGTGAAGTACTTAAATAAATAAATAAATAAACATTGACACCATTCATGTGCTTATATGAGATTTACCGATAAAAACTTGATAACCACACTATACCATACTAACATGACAACTATTAGTGTAATAAGAATTTACACCTAGTTGCCGTAGCAAAATCAATTAAAGGAGGAAAAAGGAAAGCTTCAGAGCAACTTGGACATCTACAGAGAGAAAAGTTCCTAGAGTGATGAGCGATACTGATAGGTTTGTGATAATAAAGAATATTTTTAGAATTTCGCTGTTTGACACGATGTCGGTCTTATTGGGAGATTTGAACACGTTTTGACAAAGGAAATTCGAAAAATAGGAGAAGTGAGAAAATTGATTTCCAGAGATCCTGAGGGAGTAGCGCGTGTAGCGATGGCGACGCCAAAGAAGGCTGATGAAGTTGTGATGTTGAACGGGGGATCGTTTATGAAAAGGCGCTTAACTAAAGAAATATGGGATTGCAACACTCAGTATAAATTTACAGAAACATATCCGCCTACTCCGAAATCATTTTTCTTGTAAATAGATATTATTTCCATTTAAATTTTTCTTTTTTCTTATCAATTGAATTAACATTCTACCAAATTGTAATTTTATTTCTTTTTTTGTAAATATATCTATTTACTATTTTTTTCTACTTTTTTCCGATTTTATTATTATTATTATTATAAGAAACTGCTTAAAACATAAAATTACTTTTTTCCATTTAAAAATTGAACCTAACTAGCACAGAATCAGAAACTACAACTTCTAATATTTTAGAAGCAACTCCCCCTGCTGAAACAAAAACAGTTAAAAGGGGAAAAAGAAAAGGATCAGAACCAACTTGGACACCTAAAGAGAGAAAAGTTCCTAGAGTGATGAGTGATACTGATAGATTTGTGATAATAAAGAATATTTTAGAATTTCTGCTGTTTGACATGATGTCGGTCTTATTGTGAATTTGAACACGTTTTGACAGAGGAAAATCGAAAAATAGGAGAAGTGAGAAAATTGATCGTATATGACAGAGATCCTGAGGGAGTAGCGCGTGTAGCGATGGCGACGACAGAAGAGGCTGATGAAGTGTTGTGATGATGAACGGGGATCGTTCATCAAAAGGCGACTAACTAAAGAAATATGGGATAGCAACACTCAGTATAAATTCTACAGAAATATATCCGCCAATCCTCTGAAATCCTTTTTTTCTTAAATAGATATTATCCATTTAAATTTTTCTATTTTCTTATTAATTGAATTAATATCCACCACATTGTAATTTTATTTTTCTGTTGAAAATAAATATATTCATTTTACTATTTTTTTTCTATTAAAAAAAAAAAATTTATATTATTATTATTATTATTATAAGAAATCCTTTAAACATAAAATTACTTTTTTCCATTTAAAATTTAACCAGCAAAGAATCAAAAACTACAACTTCTAACCTTTTAGAAGCAGCCCCACCTGCTGAAGCAAAATCAGCTAAAAGGGGAAAAAGAAAAGGATCAGAACCAACTTGGACACCTAAAGAGAGAAAACTTCCTAGAGTTATGAGTGATACTGATAGATTTGTGATAATAAAGAATATTTTTTTTTTTTTTTTTTTTTTTTTTATTTTTTCTTATTGTGAATTTGAACACGTTTTGACAGAGGAAATTCGAAAAATAGGAGAAGTGAGAAAATTGATCGTATATGACAGAGATCCTAAGGGAGTAGCGCGTGTAGCGATGTCGACGACAGAAGAGGCTGATGAAGTTGTTGTGATGATGAACGGGGGATCGTTTATCAAAAGGCGACTAACTAAAGAAATATGGGATGGCAACATTCAGTATAAATTTACAGAAACATATCCGCCAACTTCGAAATCCCTTTTTTTGTAAATAGATATTTCCATTTAAATTTTTCTTTTTTTTTTGTTAATTTGAATTAATATCTACCAAATTGTAATTTTATTTCTTTTTGTTGAAAATAAATATATTTATTTACTATTTTTTTCTACTTCTTTCCGATTGATTATTATTATTATTATAAGAAATTCTTTTAAACATAAAATAACTTTTTCCATTTAAAAATTTAACCTAACCAGCACAGAATCAAAAACTACAACTTCTAATCTTTTAGAAGCAGCCCCACCTGCTGAAGCAAAATCAGCTAATAGGGGAAAAAGAAAAGGATCAGAACCAACTTGGACACCTAAAGAGAGAAAACTTCCTAGAGTTATGAGTGATACTGATAGGTTTGTGATAATAAAGAATATTTTTGGACTTTCGCTGTTTGACATGATGTCGGTCTTATTGTGAATTTGAACACGTTTTGACAGAGGAAATTCGAAAAATAGGAGAAGTGAGAAAATTGATCGTATATGACAGAGATCCTGAGGGAGTAGCGCGTGTAGCGATGTCGACGACAGAAGAGGCTGATGAAGTTGTTGTGATGATGAACGGGGAATCGTTCACCGTGCTGACCAAAGAAATATAGATGGCAACATTCAGTGAGGCAATTTACCGAAACATATCCGCCAACTTCGAAATCCCTTTTTTTGTAAATAGATATTTCCATTTAAATTTTTCTTTTTTTTTATTAATTTGAATTAATATCTACCAAATTGTAATTTTATTTCTTTTTGTTGAAAATAAATATATTTATTTACTATTTTTTTCTACTTCTTTCCGATTGATTATTATTATTATTATAAGAAATTCTTTTAAACATAAAATTACTTTTTCCATTTAAAAATTTAACCTAACCAGCAAAGAATCAAAAACTACAACTTCTAATCTTTTAGAAGCAGCCCCACCTGCTGAAGCAAAATCAGTTAAAAGGGGAAAAAGAAAAGGTTTAGAACCAACTTTGACACCTAAAGAGAGAAAAGTTCCTAGAGTTATGAGTGATACTGATAGGTTTGTGATAATAAAGAATATTTTTGGACTTTCGCTGTTTGACATGATGTGGTCTTATTGTGAATTTGAACACGTTTTGACAGAGGAAATTGGAAAAATAGGAGAAGTGAGAAAATTGATCGTATATGTCAGAGATCCTGAGGGAGTAGCGCGTGTAGCGATGTCGACGACAGAAGAGGCTGATGAAGTTGTTGTGATGATGAAAGGGGGATCGTTTATCAAAAGGCGACTAACTAAAGAAATATGGGATGGCAACATTCAGTATAAATTTACAGAAACATATCCGCCAACTTCGAAATCCCCTTTTTTGTAAATAGATATTTCCATTTAAATGTTTCTTTTTTTTTATTAATTTGAATTAATATCTACCAAATGGTAATTTTATTTCTTTTTGTTGAAAATAAATATATTTATTTACTACTTTTTTCTACTTCTTTCCGATTGATTATTATTATTATTATTATAAGAAATTCTTTTAAACATAAAATTACTTTTTCCATTTAAAAATTTAACCTAACCAGCAAAGAATCAAAAATTACAACTTCTAATCTTTTCGGAGCAGCTCCACCTGCTGAAACAAAAACAGTTAAAAGGGGAAAAAGAAAAGGATCAGAACCAACTTGGACACCTAAAGAGAGAAAAGTTCCTAGAGTGATGAGTGATACTGATAGGTTTGTGATAATAAAGAATATTTTTGGACTTTCGCTGTTTGACATGATGTCGGTCTTATTATGAATTTGAACACGTTTTGACAGAGGAAATTCGAAAAATAGGAGAAGTGAGAAAATTGATCGTATATGACAGAGATCCTGAGGGAGTAGCGCGTGTAGCGATGTCGACGACAGAAGAGGCTGATGAAGTTGTTGTGATGATGAACGGGGGATCGTTCATCAAAAGGCGACTAACTAAAGAAATATGGGATGGCAACACTCAGTATAAATTTACAGAAACATATCCGCCAACTTCGAAATCCCTTTTTTTGTAAATAGATATTTCCATTTAAATTTTTCTTTTTTTTTATTAATTTGAATTAATATCTACCAAATGGTAATTTTATTTCTTTTTGTTGAAAATAAATATATTTATTTACTTTTTTTTTTACTTCTTTCCGATTGATTATTATTATTATTATTATAAGAAATTCTTTTAAACATAAAATTACTTTTTCCATTTAAAAATTTAACCTAACCAGCAAAGAATCAAAAATTACAACTTCTAATCTTTTCGGAGCAGCTCCACCTGCTGAAACAAAAACAGTTAAAAGGGGAAAAAGAAAAGGATCAGAACCAACTTTGACACCTAAAGAGAGAAAAGTTCCTATAGTGATGGGTGATACTGATAGGTTTGTGATCATAAAGAATATTTTTGATTTAGCTGTTTGACCACGATGTGTTGACCATGATTATTTTCAAAATCTCCATTTATTTCTAAACATTTTTATCTCTTGATTTTTTCGTCCGACGCTTTGTTTTTGCTTAAAAAAATTATACTCATTTTATTTCAGGTTCGAATTGCTGAAAATATGTGGTGGCTGTCGTTTGGAAATCATTTCTGCATCGGCTGGAAGGAAATTAAGAAATAAAATAATTTTTTTGTTTGTCAGAATAAGCGTTTTGGTGCATGGTATCCGCCAAATTATGAAGCCATTTCTTACAATTTTGAATTAACCTACCTTTTTTGGTGTACAAAGTTGTTTATGTGTTTCAGTCAGTGCCGTCCAATCGGGTTTTACATTGAAAAAAGTGGTGCACCACTGACTTCTCTTCAAATCAAAAATATTTTCAAAATCTCCATTCATTTCTAAACATATTTTATCTCTCGATTTTTTTCGTCCAACGCATAGTTTTTGCTTAAAAAAATTATACTCAGTTTATTTCAGGGTCGAATCGGTGAAAATATGTGGTGACTGTCGTTTGGAAATCATTTCTGCATCGGCTGGAAGGAAATTAAGAAATAAAACAATTTTTTTGTTTGTCAGAATAAGCATTTTGGTGCATGGTATCCGCCAAATCATGAAGCCATTTCTTACAATTTTGAATTAACCTACCTTTTTTGGTGTACAAAATTGTTTATGTGTTTCAGTCAGTGCCGTCCATTCGGGTTTTACATTGAAAAAATTGGTGCACCACTGACTTCTCTTCAAATCAAAAATATTTTCAAAATCTCCATTCATTTCTAAACATATTTTATCTCTCGATTTTTTTCGAAATCATTTCTGCATCGGCTGGAAGGAAATTAAGAAATAAAACAATTTTTTTGTGTGTCAAAATAAGCATTTTCGTGCATGGTATCAGCGAAATTATGAAGCTATTTCTTACAATATTGGATTAACCTCTTAGAATAAAAGAGAATGTTTAAAATATCTGTTTTAAAGCATTTTTGTTTTATTAGTTAACTGTTTGGTTGTGAAAAATCGTATGAGTAAGTAAAAAGAAAGTTGGACTTCGTTAGTACATTACAATTTTGTAGATTCATATCAGAGATATAAATCGTCTCTTTTCACTCAAGAGATGCCGCTACGTTAATGCATTATTTTGCCGGTACAAATGACGCGAAAAGTGCGATTTTCAATGTAAGATTGTTTCTATTTAGAATCTTTAAAATTCGGTTTAGTGACATGAAGGAACTCTCTGGTAATTTTGCAACATTACTGTATAACAGTTTAATGAAAACATGGATACTTGGTTAGGTTAAGTTAGGTTATTAATATGACTTGTTATTTGTTTTTATTCTTTGTTAGATTGTTATTCATAGAATTTAAATTACCTAACGGTAAAATTTTTTCTGTTGTAAAATGTTAAAGAAGCACAAAATTTATTTAGTGCCCTGCTACGGAAAGGGTTATGGCCACAGCAAAGAATATGACGTTAATAAAAATTAATAACAATTATCTACCAAAAAATGAAATCGAAATGATATTACCATAGAAACACGGTTTGATTTTTAGGAAAAATTCAACCATATTTTTAATTAGTTTTTCTTAATTTTCTCTAAAACGGTATGACAATTTCGAAAAGTACCAAATGGGAATAACCATTTTAGACCAAGAAAATTGTTTTATGAAGAATACATTTTTTTCAAAATATCGTTAATAAAACAGTTTTTCCTTTTGTAAGGATAATCGGGGGGCACACTGTGCTTATATCTGTTATTTTTTAACTAATAATAGCTACATATTTCCATAATTTGTGCAATTTTTAGCCTTTTAAAATTCTACAAATTAATTTCATTAAAAGCTTTAAGTTTCAATTTATTATAGATAGGTATATTTTCTTTGTTTTTTACCATATTTTAACTGAATTTCAGTAATAAATATTATTATGTATTTGATCTCCAATTACTTCGAAGGTTGTATTTTCTACATCTGTATTTGAATATACAGCGTGAATCTTAAATAAGTGCAAATATTTTTAGAGGTAGTATATTTCGGCACCAGAACTGTATGAGCTTTTTTGCGAAAAAAAAAATGAAAATTCGGAATTTTTTGAATTTTTTTTTTATTTTTACTTAAAAAACATAATTTCTTGATAATATAACAACATAGGTAGTAGATTAATTTTACGAGAAAGAAAACCCAGAAAAGATTCAGTGGTTTTTCAAACATTTTATTATTTTGTTCTTAATTATTATTACTATAACAAATAACCAAAAATATTATGTTCTTATGTTTAAAATAATTAATAAATGCACTTAGAGATATAAAAAATGCAATGTAAAAAATATGCAATTGTATTAGGGTATTCAAACTCTATTCAAATATTTATATTGCCAAATTTTATTGTTTTTTTTCAGATAAGCAATAATTGGATAATGGGGCCCGAATTGTGTGATATGTGGACTTCAATTGACGTTCTATGTTGCACCGCTTCGATTTTGCATTTAGTGGCAATTGCACTTGACAGGTAAAATTGTATTTGTCGTCCAAAAAATTGTTTTTGTTTTACTTTACAAAGCTTTTAACCTATGTTTTGTTATATTTGATGTTATTTGAAGTATAGTTGTTAATTAATAACATTTTTAAAACTTTTTGGAATATTTGTATGATCTTTAAAGTTTAAAAAAATAAATAAACATTCTCTGAGTAGGAGAAATATATTTTTCTATGTAAACTAGTAGTATGGGGAGTTAGTAATATAGTAGATATGTTTTTGTAGAGTAAAGATCCGTAATTCCATTTAAATAAAAAATTATTAATTTTTGGGATATCTGGCAAATCTGGCTTATTGTTGACGACTAGTTGGGTTTCAGAGTACGGAGGTTAATTTAACCATGTTTGTTTCTATTACGTTTAGCGAGATACCAATGCCCGTACCCCGAATTTGTAGCACGTTGTATAATGTTTCTTATAACCATAGTAGAAGGAAAAGGTTTACTTTTACTATGTTATAAGAATACCATCTAGATAAATATTTTCAAATTCTTAGACATGCCCAAAGTTATCATGAAACAATAAATTAAGATTTGGCACTTTGTCGACAAAAACTAAAATGAGAGTAATAGTTGGGTGCCCAGAGACTTTTACCTCGGAATTCAATTACTGTGAATGTGTTAATGTGAAATCTTCTGTATTGTCTTTTATAGATAAAATACTGAAATGTTTACCCATTTTTTTTCGTTGCTTTTATTTTTTTATTTTAGTAATTTTAGTAAATTCTTAATTATTTTCTTCTTAAATTTTTGATTTTTTTTTAATTCTTTTTTTAAGTGAATTTATTGAAATAAATAAATCGAATGCATAAGCTATACCTGTTCTGCTTATGTTCTAATCATTGAAATTTTGATTGAAATCGAATTATACAGGGTGGCGCGTTATATACGACGCGGTTTTTGCAAGGAGAACAAAAGTTTGTATTGAAGTGAAATTTTGTGAGCTTATGGAAGTCAATTTAAAGAATTTTCTAAAATTATGTAGAATTCGACAGGGTGTCCCCAAAAGAGAACACATCAAAGTTATGTTTTTTGTAATGGAATAGCCTATATATTAATGGAATTTTGGATTCTAGTTAAAAAAATAAAGGTTTGTTTCATTAGAAAAGTATGACTGAATGAAAAATAGAACTACATATGTGAAAATGTATAGTTTTGGGAATACATTCACCGGCACGAAAAATGGGCACCTTAAAACTTTGATGCATTTTAAAAGTTAATATATTTTGTTTTAAAAGGCCGATTTGCATGATTTTACATCAAAGTTATGTTTTTTGTAATGGAATACCCTATATATTAATGGATTTTTGGATTCTAGTTAAAAAAATAAAGGTTTGTTTCATTAGAAAAGTATATGACTGAATGAAAAATAGAACTACATATGTGAAAATGTATAGTTTTGGAAATACATTTTCCGGCACGAAAAATGGGCACCTTAAAACTTTGATGTATTTTAAAGGTTAATATATTTTGTTTTAATGGGCCGATTTTGATGATTTTTTAAGCAGTGTATAGCCAAATTACATCACTTTTTAGTATCATTTTCTAAATTAAAAATGAAACTCACGATTTGTTAATTATACGAGGGAGAACAAAATGTTCAAGAAATTAAAAAAAAATCTATCAACTAGATACATCCTTTCTCGATTGTTTGTTTTTTTGGTTCATCTCATTAGCTTTATTTTTGTTGGAAATATTGGCTTTTGAAGAAGACACTAACACTTTTTCGTAATTTTTACATTAAGACCATGTCTTTGCTTTTGGGCCTAGTCAACACATCTAGTAAATTCTGGTCCCGAAGCAGGCCTTCTTGACATAAGATTTGCTTCATTTAATCTTCTTATAGTCCGTTGGTTAATATGTACGTTCCTTAAGTGCAATTCATTATCAATTTGAAAAGCTGGCAAACGGCGGGTTCTTAGCAATAAACTTACAATAAGTCGATCGTCTGGATTAGAAGTTCCTGGACGTCGGTTTCTGATACGAAGGTTCCTGGACGTCTAGATTGACGTCCTCATGGACGTGGTCATGACTCAAAAACCACTTAGTATACTTTATAGTATTAAGGTATTATTGAAACCGGAATTTTATAGCAAATTTACTGGACTAAACAAATATAGATATACAGTCCTGGTCATTTAATTACTGTGTATAGGATTTTAATGGATACGACAGAGAATAATACAATTGACCGGTTGACAGAGAGAGACGCAAAATAAAAGGGGGGATACAGTGTTGCCGGTTCGTAAACGTGTAGGCGGGATTAAGAATGAGCATGGTGGGAGCACAAATCGACTCCGATACCGGTGATAATTCGAGACTGCACTCAGTGTTGCCAGATAAACTTCCTCTAACAACCTCTGCATAACTAATAGCATATTGTCAAATAATATCATTAGTTAGAATAGTTTTCGTTTTCTGGTTAGAATTTTTGTTTTAAATCTCAATAAAGAAAAATTACATTAAAAAAAAATAAACTACTCAAAACAATTATCGCGTATTTTCTAAAAAAATATTAATTTGAAAAACAAGACATTTTGAATTCCCCCATTTTGAAATTAATAATTTGGTTACAAATATGCAACTCAATAGTCGGCCGATTAAAATTACCTGTCAGCGCATAGCCTAAGGCTACGCAATGTAATCAAATATTGGCCCGATCGGCTCCATAAGGATGTATTGTTTTCACTTTTGCAACCAAGTCCAAAGTCGGCGGACTAAAAATGACATGTCAGTGCATACCCTAATTATCCTAAAAAACTCACAAGAGAAAGACAGAAAAATGCATGCTTCAGTTAGAAATATGTAATAATTACTTTTATTCAAATATGCTTTGTTTGAGTAGTGTATAATTATTAAAATATATTTTCTGATGATACTATTAGAAATGCCAAGTTTGGGAACAAAATTAAAACACACATTAAATTTTGTCTAAAAAATATGTTTTCCGAAAATTTACTTCTATGATTTAAATTTTAATTCTTACTAGATTTAGGGAAATTTCCTAGACTTGGCAACTATGACTAATATTCAAGACAATCAAAGACGGTCAAAGGACCGTCTCCATGTTAAGAGATTTCTTACTTCTTTCCCCCACCACTTGATATGTCATACCTGATTGGTCTCATCTCCCCACTCGAAGATTTGGAAGCCATTTGGAATTTCTGTCGCCACGTGTCACCCATGAAACTCTTGAGTCATAGGCGTACTAATATTTTATTTCCCTTTAGATTTAGTATTACAGCCAATTATAGTTTAAAAGTTTTACTTATGAATTCTGTAAAATTTAATTTTCTAGAATTGTTATAAGAATCGTTTTATGATAGCTGACAAAGTTTAAGACGGAAGATGATCGATGCGGGGCGTCGTCGATGCGGTTCGTGGATACGATCCGTTAGTTCGTCTGGAAATTTGTCCATTTTATTCGTTATATTTCTTTTAATGGTTCACCCAAAAATCGATATTCTGTCAAATCGCCGCGCAACCCATCGCATGGACCCGTTCGCGCTAGAGGTGTGTAGTTCGTGAACGAACTAGTTCCAATAAACTATTCCAACCCCGGAATGAAAGGAACTAGTTCCTCAGGACCTATTCCGGGATCGAGACTGTGACCGATATACATGTATAATAATATGCGACGGCGAGGGATCGGCCAGCGCGCGTAGCCCGATGCTAGGCAGAAGTGGGGAGTGCCAGCTGTACGTTATCGGATCCGGACCTAGAGGAACTAAAACTAAATAAAAGACTAGTTTACGTAAGTACGGATCGGGCCAGCGCGATCGATGCTAGGCAGGAGTGGGGAGTGCCAGCATAATGTTATCGGATCCGGACCTAAAGGAACTAGAGGAACTAAATAAAAGACTAGTTTACGTATGGATCAGCCAGCACGATTAAGGCTAGGCAGGCGTGGGGAGTGCCAGCCGTATGTTATCGGATCCGGACATAGAGGAACTAATTAAAAGACTAGTTCACGGGAATCTATTCAGTCGGCAGATCCGAGATATAATACAAGGCGACGACGATGGATTCGGCATTGTCTATTGCCACAGCCGGCGTAATTACCACAGAAAATTGTCGTAAATACTGTTTTTATTTTTGAGTTTCTTTTTTATTTTTTTTATCTGCAATAAAACTTACCTATATGTTTTTAACATACACAATTACACGTCTCGTTATATCTCCGTACATTATAAAAATTATACAGATCATACTGTGAATAGTTTTGACTGACAACTAAACGCATTAGCAAGCAAGGGGGATGTCAATGTTAGTCGGGAACTATTGTGAACTAAAGACCTAGTTCAAGGAACTATTCCTCTGGAGGAACTAGAACTAAGGAACTAGTTCCTCCAAGGGAACTAGAATTCCCACCTCTAGTTCGCGCAACAAATCGACCTATCTACGAACTGTGTCAGTGCATGGTAAGTATTGGTCTTTATTATAATGCTGTATAGCTTACTGTAACACTTAAATAAAAACTATACATTTGTATATTTATGGTTCTAGTTGTGCTACCTTTTGAGGGGTGTAAAATAAATGATTTATTTATAATAATATTAAATTTCTGCGGGGTGGTGTAACTAGTGTTACAACGGTTGTGAGTATGGTATTACATTATCATAATGTTATAATATGAAATATACCTACTACCTATTTTGTCTAATATTGGTACAGAAAACTTATCAGTATAAAGTTTTACTTATCTTTAGCCTTTTTAATGCTGTTTGTAACCCTCTATGTCTATAATAATGGACAACGAGTAATTAGTAATTCTGAATATATCTATAAGAACTTTTAGTTTTAAGTACGCCTATGACTGAAATGCAGCGCCCACCTTCTCCTTCTAGTCAGCGGCCATAATGTCAGGGTCCATCAGAGTCAAGGATGAGTAGAGATAAATAAATTTAAATTTATTAATTTTAGGGCCTGCTCTATTCTAACATGTAAGAAATATTTATTGATGGATAAGTACGGCAGATATGTAATAAAAAGCCGTTTTGTATGAATACCGAAATGGTATTTGAAGAACATATTATAATCAAATTATCAAATTGAATTGATAATAAATTTATGTGCCCGTGTTTTATAAGCCGTCTGCAGAAAATTGACAATAGTAATAAAAAGATGACTCATGTCAATGTTTATCCCAAATTATAAATCGATAAGAGTTCTCATTAATAATAGTAATGTGGATATATTTTCCAGAACTTACTTTAACTTGATTTAAAAATCACTTTTTTAATTTTGTACTAGTTTATAGCACTTAACAATATAATCAATAATTTGTCTGTCATCAATGTATCATATACACCTCTATAATTATTTAATACATAATCTTATACTGATTACAATGGTCGACATGTCAACAATAGAATTTGCGTTATTTACTACGTTATGTAATTAACTGATTATCTGCCATATTAGGTAACTGCGGATGTACGTCACTAACGTAATAAAGAAACAAAAAATAACCAATAAATAAACTAACCAAAAGATTAGTTTATATTTAATAATAGGTGGCTTTGGGTACCAGTTGTCGTGTATATGAAGAGTACAGTCAACATGTTCAGTACAATACGATATACTGAGAAAGAAAAGACTATATAATACGAGAGAAGAATGCGAAGTTTATTACCTATTAAGTCGGATCGGTCGACAATAGAATTTGCGCTATTTAATACATTATGTAATTAATTGATTACCTATTTTATTAAGTAACTACGGATGTACGTGATTAAGTAATAGCATGTTATACGGTTAGTTTATTTAATTATACGTACACACGACTTTGGTTGCCGATTTGCTGTCCTCCATTCGCGAATTTCAAGTTCCAGAGCTTTACGCTCTGGGCTACTCGAGAACGGTTCTGAAAGGAGCTGTGCACGATAGTCTCGTGCCTCCATATGGCGCGGAACAGTTCTGAACTTTATGACTCAATTGGATGGAGTGAGATTATCGCGTTCTTGAACTGTTCAGAACTGCACAACTGCGTGAATGGAGGACAGTAATTGTCGTGTGTACGAAGAGAACAGTCAATGTGTTCAGCGCAATACGATATAAGAGAGAAGAGTAAGAATTTTCCTAAGCGTATGAAGTAAAACGTCGGATTAAGTGGATATAATAAACTTTGGATTTTTTTCTCTCCGATTTACAACATCGCCATAGCGATTCACTTCTACACATGTAGGTAAATGCCGAGGGGTAAGCCGCTGACAAATTTCTGTACACTAATACCACGTATAATGGAAAAAATGCCAACTGATACCACGATTAATACCACTAATACCAAGTAATGTCAATATCTTGTACACCAAAATAGCGGTTTACCCCTCCCTCAGTAAATGCTGACCAATGCCGCTTTATCCATTAGGCAAGATAGGCAGCTGCCTAGGGCGGCAGGCCGAATAACAAAATTTACTTGAATTTTATTAGTTGAAGGGGGCAGCAAAATAAATGGTGCCTAGGGTACCAACTCACCTTAAGGCGGCCCTGCCCAAGACTTTCTCTTGTCGATCATATCGTCGATAAATCTATTATCTTAGCCTTAAATAAATTAGAATAAAATAAACTATGTTAAAAACTTTCATGTATATTACTGAAATGAAGATAATATATCTAAGCTAAATGTAATATATTACAGTTGTAGTAAAATGAGTAACTAGTTGTCGAAAATCAGATCAACCCTGATGCAACATTTTTTTGAAACGTCTACTTCTGCGGTTTGAAATTTTGATGCAAAATCCGGCAATACCGCTCAGAAGAAATGTACCCACCCATACCCACCCAACTTTTTTCTCTTTTTAATACATTTGATTTGCCATTAAGCTGCCTACATCACTGTCTTACACGTTAAAATCCTATACACAGAGTTGACCTGTCCCGATCGGTATATTTGACTGAATACGGAGCCATCTTGTATGTATGTATTTGTATATGTGTATTTATTTTGACTATACTAAAGTGAAAGCAAAAAATTTAAATGGGTAAACTTTGTAATATACAGTGTGTAAATTTTAAAACTTCTCACCCTTAATATCTTTCTTGCAGTTAAAAATATAAAAAATTGGAAAGACACCTCAATTTTATTTGTAAGGGGGACGCTTTAAATGAATATTTTTACCCTTTTTCTTTTAACCCCCTAGGAGAGGTAAATGTCACCTTTACAATATTAAATGGGAATGGGGGTCAAGTGGCACATAGTTTTAAAGAGCGTTTAATTCTCTTTTCAGTGGTATCCTACTTTTTTGCTTTTTATCCAGAGGTTTCCGAATAATCGCGTTTCAAAGTTGCAGAAACAATTAAACGTGCCTGCATTGAGATTTTGGTTTTCAGGTTAGTGTTTACACAAAAGTTATTGCAATGGATCTCCTGTAGTACAAATGATTAGAAGATTAGGTTACACCACTTACGCCCTATCTTATAAGTTGTTCAAAATGTTGTCCATTTTCCTGTAAACAGTAATAAAGTCTGTTTTCAAACATCTCCCTAACATTTCGGAAAACTTCACCGGGAATTGACTGGCATTCTGCTGTAATTTAAGATTATCAATGTCAGTAGATTGTGTTTTATAAACAATGGATTTAAGATGTCCCCCCTAAAATACAAAAGTCAAGTAATCTTGAAAGTCATTCAATTGGTCTCCTTCTGCCAATCCATGCACCCGGAAATCTCTCGTTTAACCACTGTCGGACCGCAAAAAAATAATGAGCTATAGCACCGTCTTTCTGGAATGTTAACAAATCCTCCTGTGAAACTGAGTAGAGGTTGCAACTCATTCGAATTTGAGAAAGGAAACGTTAATGTTTATGATGTTTTCTGTTTATTAGTATTTCGAATTTCGACTCCCTAGAAAAATGTAATGGCTACATCCTTGTTACCACCTAATCTTCTAGTCGTTTGTACTAGAAGGAGATCTACTGCAATAATTTTTGTGTAAACACTAGCCTGAAAACCAAAATCTCAATGCAGGCATGTTTAATTGTTTCTGCAACTTTGAAACGCGATTATTCGGAAATATCTGGACAAAAAGCAACAAAGTAGGATACCACTGAAAAGAAAATTAAATGCCCTTTAAAACGATGTACCACTTGACCCCATTCCCATTTAAGATTGCAAGGGTGACATCTACTCCTCCTAAGGGGTTGAAAGAAAAAGGCCGAAAATATTTATTTAAAGTGTCCCCCTTACTAATAAAATTGACGTGTTTTTCCGATTTTTCATATTTTTAACTGCAAGAAAGATCTTAAGGGTGGGAAGTTTTAAAATTGACACACTGTATATTATTAACAATACAATGCAAAAAGTTTTATAAAAAATCGTTAACAGTAAATGAATTCCGAGGTTTGTATCCCATAAAGGCTTAAAGCACTCCACTATAAGGAACGATAGTTCTAAATACTTTATTACTTTTTTATTTATAAATTTAATTCAATCACTTACAAACAAATAAAAATTAATGATCAGCTAATTTAACAGATGTAGTTCCCAAATAATAATGAAAAATAAAATAGTAATAATAATTAATAATATTATTAAGTTATAGAGTTTGTTCATTCTCACAAAGTGGTGGCCCATGGTAAAAAACTTAATGTTAAAATGGAAAACAAAGTCCAAACCACTATCAAATAATTCTTTATTCGTGACCGGTTTCGGCAATTCCAGCCATCATCAGCAAGGGCGTAGATAAGGGGGGGGTACTGGGGGACAGTACCCCCCCCCCTGACGCTTGACGAGATACGAGAATTGAAATAGTCATTGACTATGAAAGGATTTTTTTAAATTAATATCCGACATATAAGAACACTTTGTATGCTTTTAATTATGTTGATTTATCGTTTATAATATGTTCGACCTAATTAACAGCATACAAAGTGTTCTTAACCAACCAGAGGCAGATTAGTGGGGTTAACTCTAATCAATATCCATAAAGATATTGAAATAAATGTTGATGCTGTTATTGATAGGTTTTCCAAACAGCGTACTAGAAAACTTGATTTTGTTTTGTAGTTTTATTTATAGTTTATAGTTTTTATAGTTTTTTTTTGATAGTTTAGAGTTTTTTATTTATAGTTTATAGAAAATTAACTAATAAACGTCGTTGTTTCATTTTTGTTTATGTTATATACAAATCTATATTTTAATTTTTGTGTTATGTTTTTATATATTTTTGAAGACAAAAAAATCGCCGTCGTTTTAATTCGACAAAAAAATTCCGGCGGTGATTTTTTTGAGACTTAATCATAGTACCACCCCCATAGCATACACCTATCTACGCCCCTGATCATCAGACCCTAAAAATAAATATATATATAATAAAAGTCATATAAAAGTATAAAAGCAAACAAAAGATATACAATAAAACACAGATACAAAATTAATTATCAAGTAAACATACTAACAAGTTAAAAATATTACCTTTTTCAAACCAGCTGTTCGTTTGACTTACATATCCATACATATGTATATAAAAGCTCAAAGGGTTTTTTTGTTACATCCATCCCGCCGAAACCGCTTCACCAATTTTGATGATTCTTTTTTTAAATAAAAGGTATATATGTCTAGATTTGTTATGAAGTATTTTATATCGTTTAATCGCTATTTCGTTATGTAAAAGGAATAAATATTCAAACATACCTGAAAAACACCTACATACAAAACTCCAGAAATAAATTATTTGTCATTGTCTGTCGTGTGTCAATTAGATTATACATATATCAAGATTTTAGATATTTTAGGGGTCAGTTCATACCTCCAGCTTTAGATACATAAATATTAGCACAAAGTTTCGTTTAAATGAAATTACTGATTAGTAAATTGGCTACGTAAAGCGTTTTTAGGAAATTTATCCTTTAAATTTTAGGAAATTCATCCTTTTAGAGTGTAAAATTATGTTGAACAATTTGTTGTATGAAAATTCGTTACTATCTGGTCTAGAAGAATAAAATTCTACAGAAAGAATTAGAAGAGATTTTTGAAATTCATCAATCAAATGGGTAAAGTTAGTAACATAAGTTTATAATAGTATATAGTATTAATCAAATAAGTTTATAATAGTAATAAACCTTCGTGATCTCTAGATTATACACATAAAAATTTGCACAAAGGATAATTTAAAAGATATGAGTTAATTATCTGGACAAAGCGAATTTATGAAATTCATAGCATTAGGGAGTAAAATAGAGAATGAAAGTTTGCTGTACGAAAATGCGTTATTATAACATCTAGAAGTATAAAATTTTATATAAGGGTTTATTTAGTGACATCAATGATATGAACGAAATATTTCTCCTTCAAATAATCCTTCTAGGAATAAAAAATAACGTATAAAGAGAATATTAGTGCTCCGGAAAAATAAAAAAAAATCAGGGGGTATAACAAGAAAAGCGATAATTGAAAACTTCAAATAGGTATTCAATTGAAAACTTTATATATGTCAGAGCTCTTTATTTTAGTAATACAGAATACAGCTAGGACCATAGGTACGGTTCTGTACATAGAGAGTACATAATAATCATTTCACTATTTATGTTTTTCGAGAAATTTTCATTTTTCAGATTTTGCAAAATTTCGACTTTGGTTTTAGTCAAAAATAACAAAATCGATTTTTTGAAAGGATATACAGGGCGTGTCTTAAATAAGTGCAATTATTTTTAGCGGTAGTATATTTTGACCACAGAAACACGATAATGAGTTTTTTGCGAAATTTTTCTTTAAAAATTTGTATTTTTTAAAAAACTTTTTTTTTAGTTTTAAGGTAAAAACCATAATTTCTTGGTAATATGGCAACATAGGTAGTAGAATAAATTTACCAGACAGAAAAACCAGAAGAGCTACAGTGGTTCTCAAAATTTAAACAATTTTTTTTTTTTTGGAAAATCTTAAGTAGAAAGTAGAAAGAAACATAATAACTCGGTTATTTTGAAGTTATTTGAAAAACAGTAAAGAGAAAATATGTTTCTTTTATCGAGATCTACCAGCCCTGAAAATATTTGCATTTATTCAAGACTCACCCTGTATAACACCCAGAAAATTGATAATTGCTTACTTTCAAATGAAATACGAGTAGCTCTAAAACTCTTAAAAACATAGTTTAAAGGCATTTGTAAGGCTCAGTAGCTCTATCTATAAAGAATTAAACAATCATTTAAATAAATGCATGAACGATTCGAGATGTAACGCGAACGTAGTCGCGGGAAAAGGCTAGTATTTAAAATAAATTGCATACGACAAAACAACAGAAATTCTCACGGTACCAAAAACACACAGAGAGATTAGATTAACGACTAGAAAAAAGAAAAAGAAAAAGAAAAATGGGCAGGCGATGCACAGTACGACCTATATACACTCCTGTGCAAAACTACTCTGACCGTAAGAGTCACGGTCAGAGTCCTGTCTTGACATGTCTGAATAATCAAACCATGTTTGAATTTAACAAGCTACTATCACCTCTAAGCCGGAACATTCACTTTATAAACAATTAATTTTATTCTTTTGCAGACCAAAAAGTTTTTTTAACATTTTTTTAAATATTTATAAACATCATATTTTGCCCAGGAGTGTATATAGGTCGTACTGTGCATCGTCTGCCCTTTTTTCTTTTTCTTTTTTCTAGTCGTTAATCTAATCTCTCTGTGTGTTTTTGGTAACGTGAGAATTTCTGTTGTTTTGTCGTATGCAATTTATTTTAAATATATGTAAGTCAAACGAACAGCTGGTTTGAAAAAGGTATTTTTTTTAACTTGTTAGTATTTTTACTTGTTAATTAATTTTGTATCTGTGTTTTATTGTCTTTTGTTTGCTTTTATACTCTTATAAGGCTTTTATTATGTATATTTATTTTTAAGGTCTGATGATGGCTGGAATTGCCGAAACCGGTCAAGAATAAAGAATTTTTTGATAGTGGTTTGGACTTTGTTTTCCATTTTAACAATATTATTATTTTCGCTTACTCGTAATGACATTTTGAACAAAAAATTTCAGGTATTGGGCTGTAACGAACGTCGATTATATCCACACCAGGAACGGTAATCGCATAGGGCTAATGATCCTCATCATCTGGATAATAGCTCTAGTGGTTTCTTTAGCACCTCAGATACCTCAGTTTAAAGATCCCGAATATTTGTACAGAATAGAAGTGAAAAGACAATGTTTAGTTAGCCAAGATGTTAAATATCAAATTTTTGCAACTAGTTCCACGTTTTACGTTCCTTTGTTAGTTATATTCGCCCTGTATTGGAAAATATTTCAAGCGGCCCGATACAGAATACGTAGGAGGAGGGAATTGAAGAGCCAGAACTTTGAAAAAGTCGAAAGAACTAATAATAACAGTAGGTGAGTTGGTACTACTTATAGATTTAATATGACATTTTACAAAAGAATTTAAAGATTTTTTTTTTTTCAGAAAAAATTTATATTTTTTTTTCAAAAAAAAAATATTCGATTATTTTTGGTCACTGAAAATGACTACAACTTTTGATTTTTAAATGGTAATCTCGGTATTTTTTTTTAATTCATTCGATGGAAAATGACACTCTGAATAGAATGACATATCATATATGAACTTTTGACATTTCGATTAGAAAAAATCGTATTTTAAATATCATTTTAGAGTGCGTTAAAATATGTCTAAATCGTATTTTTAGTAATATCTTAATTTTTTCAAATGGAATAAGGGTGGCTCATCAGCGTATTTAGAAAAAAGCATTTTTTACGAATAATTTGATACCAAACATTTGCTTTTTCGTACAGCGAGTAGCATGTTACAATTTCAAATAAATCGAAAATGTAAAAGTTGGTTTATATGTCATTCTATTCAAGATGTCCTTTTCTATCGAATAAAGTAAAAAAATGCCCAGGGTGTCATTTAAAAAAAACGTAATTATTTCCGGTGAAACAGGAAGTGACCAAAAACAGTTGAATACGTCAATGAATCCTAATCATATACCAACATACCAAATTTCGATTTTAATCTGAAAAAATAAAAAAGTAATAGAGGTGTGCCACTTTTGAGACACACCCGGTATTAAATATTATTTGTAAATCACTTATATTTTTGTCCTCAATAGCAAATAATATTTTAAGTAAATTTAATTCTTAGTTTGAGGTGAGATGTAAATAAATACTTTAAAGATTTAATACATTAATTATTATTATTTATCAGGGTTGAAAAAAATCATGATTTAAAAAAAAAATTAAAAAAATCAGTTTTTTTTATTTAAATCAGATTTTTTGATTTAAATCAGATTTTTTTGATTTTAATTCAAAACAATATTTAAATCGGATTTCCATATGACAAAGGACTTATTTCCAATTAAAGTCCTATCCTATATGGCTAAATCTATACGCCGATACCGATAACACTAACAATTCTACGGTGCGTTATGATTTTTCCACATCGGTCACCAATATATTCCGCAAAAAAAGTCGTTCGCTTCAGATCAAAAGGATTTTTTTTCAAACATCTCAAAAGTATTAATTTTTGTCATTTTAACGCCTAGGCATAAAAGTAAAGCACTGTTTCGCCTAAGCACAAAAGTACAAAAATATATTATTAAACTGATATTAAGGGTCAATTTCAACGAGTGTACATATTGTTGCTCAATTACTGTTAATATTATTTGCAATGTTTGAAATTAATTAAAAAATTATTTGTAATGTTTTAAAAAAAATAGTATGTTCGGAGTATAAACTTACTTTTTGTGCCTCCCTGTGACGTCGGAATAGCTTTACGATGATCCTTCAAAGGTACAGCATCGTCAAAAAAGTATAATTTTTACTCCTAATAAAACAATACATTATTGTTCGGAAATAGTATTAAGTCAAGAATGAAATTAGTATGTATTATCTAATATCAAAGTGTAAAGTACTTAACTGCAGATCAAAATGTCGGTAGGAATTTGGAAAAATACAACCGTTTCAAAAAAAAATATAAAACAACATATTTTCTGTTGTTATTCAACGATTATAGATTCTCGAGAATGAAGATATAGTCTTTATATGTATTAGAAGAACCTAGTTCTGCACTAGACTTTGGGCGAATGATATGAATTCGAACAGCGAATTTTTGTTAAAATTTATGTATAAATTTTAAAATAAATCCCTGGGTTTAGCGATCTAATGAATTCACACGAAATTAGTTCAAAAATCGGTCCAACAAATAAATTGATGATTATATATTTTTATAATTAAATTTTTATTTTTTTTTTATTACATTTAAAATTTTTGTCGATTTATTATCTTTTAATCTGTTATAGAAATATTTTTTATAGTTTTCTAGGACACATTTTTATAACTTTTACAGTTATTTTTTGATTTATAATAGTTTCAATAAAATTAATTTTTTATAATTTAAATCACATGATTAAAATTTAAAAAATCACTTGATTTAAATCATGATTTAAATCATTTGATTTAAATCATGCCAACCCTGTTATTTATTGATAATTTTTTTTTTATTTCATGGCGTTTCGACCATTAACTTGGTCTTTTTCATACTGAATCTTCTACTTGTTCCATCTGTCAGAATTAATAATATTTACATGCAAAAACAGTTAAAAATACAAAAATAAAACAATAATGACTTACCCTCAACGTAGATTTGTTACTTTTTGTTAAAACTTAATTCTAATTTTTAAAAGCCAATAAGACATGCACACACAGACAACAGATATACAGGTACATAATTGAATTTAACTATTTTTAAGTAGCCCGATAGACGGCTATTCCAGCACTGCTTGATATAGTTTACTAATGTTGTTCGTTTCTTGTTTATCATTTACCGCGTTGATGTTTTTTTTTATGGCTATGGATTCTAACAATTCCCTTTTTTTGTCTTAAACTCAGACTTAATAATTTTTACCCTTTCAAAATTAAAACTATGCCCAGTTGACAATTCATGTTTTGTCAGTGCTGTTGCATTTTTTTATCATATTTAAGGCCTTGCATTCGTTTTTCTAGATAATGGCTAGTCTGCCCAATATACAGGGTTGTTCACCACATCCGACACGGAGAATTGTAGCTCAACGATTAGATTTTTACAAATTGTAAGTTTTGGGTTCGTTGAAGGACTATTAGAGCTACAATTTAAAAATATTTTTACAAGATACAGAGTGTCCCAAATAAATAAAAAATATCAAAGTTGTATTTTTTTTTAAATGGAACACCCTGTATATTATTGGATTTTTAGTTTCTACAATTAAAATAAAGGTAAATTTGATAAAGGTTTAATACACTTAAACCTTAGCGTTTTTGAAATATTTTGAATTTTATAAAATTGCAGTATAAATTTTAAGGCTTCATTTCTCCGAGGGTATCAAAGATTTTAATACTAAATATTTACTGAAGTTTATTTATTGATCAGTTATTGTGTTGCAATAATAAAAATTATACTACCTTATACAGAGTCTGTAAAAATGTATTTTAAATAATTACTAGCTTTAAACGGCAATAACTTGTTTAATTTAAATGGAATACCCTGTATATTTTATGAGAATCAGATGCAGAATTTAATTGTCTATCAAATTGTATTATTCCACTTTTTACCTATCCCTTCAAGTTTTCGTAGAAAATGCATTTTCTTATAATTTAGACCTCATTTATGAATATACCCATGGAAGATTGACATTTTAGATTGTTTTAAAAACAACAAATGTACAAAATGTACAGGCTAGTAATATTATCGTTTTTAGTAAAACGATGATATTACTAGCCCATTTGTATGAAAAAGAAAACTATTTAAATCTTTATAAAGGAGTATACCATTAATTAAATATACCACCAGTATTTCCGCCCAAATACTAATTAATTACATACTTAATTGTGTTCGTTAATAAATTATTCTAAATAAATGTGGATTTGAATCAGAAATCAATATGATAATAAGTTATAAAATGATCGTCTCTGTTGTTATAAATAAGCATTTGTCAAAAAATTAACTATCATTTTTAAGGTATTAGTTTTTTTTACCACACTGTCTAATACACATAAATAATTCAGTTTTTTAGTATTTGGAGCAATTATTATTAATCAACGCAAACAGTCAATTAATGTAGTTTGAATACTGGAATCATATTAATTAGTCTTCTTTAACAAATATTTACACAGTTTTTTTAATTTTTTAATGAAATAAACGAACTATATTGACAATATTAGTATCTGTTCTCTTTAAAAATTTGGTACATCTTTAAAAATAATCTAAAATGTCAGTATTCCATGGGTATATTGATAAATGAGTTCTAAATTACAAGAAAATGCATTTTCTACGGAAACTTGAAGATAGGTAAAAAATGGTATAATACAGTTTGGTAGACAATTAAATTGTGCATCTGATTCTCATAAAATATACAGGGTGTTCCATTTAAATTAAACAAGTTATTACCGTTTAAAGCTAATAATTATTTAAAATAAATATTTAGACACTCTGTATAAGGTAGTAAAATTTTTATTATTGCGACACAATAACTGATCAATAAATAAACTTCAGTAAATATTGAGTATTAAAAACTTTGATACCCTCGCAGAAATGAAGCCTTAAAATTTATACTGCAATTTCTAAAATTGAAAATATTTCAAAAACGGTGGAGTTTAAGTGTAATAAACCTTAATCAAATTTACCTTTATTTTAATCGTAGAAACTAAAAATGTAATAATATACAGGGTGTTCCATTTAAAAATACAACTTTGATATTTTTATTTATTTGGGACACTCTGTAACTTGTAAAAATATTTTTAAATTATAGCTCTAATAGTCCTTCAACAAACTCAAAACTTACAATTTGTAAAAATCTAATTGTTTAGCTACAATATTCCGTGTCGTATGTGGTGAACAACCCTGTATACAATTCATTGCAATTTTTATATGGAATTTCATATACGACGTTGCTTTTTTTATTGTTTAGGGTTTTAGGTAACTTTATGACATACTTCAATGTTATATGTTTTGTATAATTTTTGCAGCGGTTGTGATAGACCACTAATAAAGGGTAAGGCGATGTAGGTTTTGATTTTATTGTTGGTATTATTTCTAGGGTTAATATTTTGAGACTTTGAGTTGTAAAACCTGTAAATCCTTTTTTTGAAAATTTTATTTACCAATCTCAACGGGTATTTTTGAAAATTTTATTTACCAATCTCAACGGGGTTTTATTTACCAATCTCTTTGGTTGAAGTGCTCCCCCTTTGCCTTTTTCTATTGCGTCCTCCCTGTATTCCGGATCTGACAATTGAATTGCCCGGTCTGCAAGTCCTCTGATTACCGATTTCCTCTAAAGTAAGGGGGTGGTAGGAATTAAAATTTAAATATCTTGACGACCACGTTTTCTTAGTGTTCCATTCGGTTCTGAATCAATTATTTTTACGGTATAATGTTAAATCAAGAAAATTTAGCTGATTGTTTTGTTCTATTTCTAAAGTAAATTGCAAATGTTTATGGTATTTATTAAAAATATTTAATATGTTGTTTACTTAATCTTCTGGTGCCTATAGCTGTTACGCAATCGTCAACATATCTATAAAAAATGGAATTTCAATGTCACATTTTGATAAAATTGTTTCTTCGAGATCCTCCATCACGATTTGCACTACAACGCTTGAAATCGAAGAACCCATGGCACACTCCTCTATTTGCTTGTAGATTTCGTTTTCATAGACAAAGTATATAGATTGTAAAGTTTTTTCTATATGCATTAATAAATTCATCTAGAGGTTAAATTTTTTAATATCATTCCACTTAATATTTTTAATAACTTTTATAGCGAGAGAATACAGAAGACTACGTCAAGAGATATTAGAACCTAATTATTTGGAATTTTAATGTTTTTTATTTTTTCTTTAAAATCAAAAGAGTCCTTAATGTAATATTTGTTTTTACCCGTTATATTGTTTTATTTTTTTGTTAAATATTTAGATAATAAATTATATGGTGACTGTATGCATGAAACTATTGGCCGTAATGGCACTTCACCTTTATGCAATTTGGGCAGACCATAGATTTTGCGACGTTAGGTGGTATACAGGGTGTCCCAGGCTGAGCGTGCATTAGAAGTTTCTAGAGAACTACAACATCTAGCTCGGAGATTTTTTGCATATCATAGTTTCACAACAAGATCTATCGATTAAAAATATTTTCAATATGGCGGCATTTCCGGAAATACCAGAACTTGACAGAAACTTTCTTATTTTAAATGGGTGCCACCATTTTTTATTGTGTACTTAAATTCTCTGTAAAATTTTATGAATTTTGATATTAAACACTGTATATCTAACATTAACCGTTTTTGAGAAAAAAATATTTAAAATTTTTGAATGAAAAAAACTGCCTGCCAAGAATATGTGTATAGCCTAAACGTCGAATTTAGTGATTACCACAGCCACTGTGCCATAAAGAGAAGACATGTGGCTATCTATTTCAAAAATTAAATTGTTCAAATATCATATAATAATGGCGGTAGCCGTCATGGAATTGAGTGATTAAAAAATTATCATAAATCATTTTTTTCAAATGGAAACCCACTTGTTTAATTTCACTAATGAAACGGGGTTTCAAGTCGTTACTTTTTAACTATACATGTTCCTATACCTAAAATAAATCGTTTTTAAGTTATTTAAGATTGAGTTTGAAAACATATATTTTTCTTGATTTTATCTAGCTTCCTTTGACATTAAATGTCAAAGGGTCACACAATTTATTTCCATCTGTCAGGAAACGAATTATTTGAATTTCCTATAGTACAAATACTACCTGCTTAAAAGTTTAAAAAGTGTATTTATAAAAATATATCTCGCATTTTCGCTCTTTAGTGATAGGTGAATATACAGGGTTGTTCACCACATACGACACGGAGTATTGTAGCTGAACGATGAGATTTTTACAAATTGTAAGTTTGAGGTTCGTTGAAGGACTATTAGAGCTATAATTTAAAAATATTTTGACAAGATACAGAGTGTCCCAAATAAACAAAAAATATCAAAGTTGTATTTTTTTAAATGGAACACCCTGTATATTGTTACATTTTTAGTTTCTACGATTAAAATAAAGGTAAATTTGATTAAGGTTTATTATACTTAAACCTTACCGTTTTTGAAATATTTTCAATTTTGTGAAATTGCAGTAAAAATTTTAAAGCTTCATTTCTCCAAGGGTATCAATGTTTTTAATATTAAATATTTAATGAAGTTTATTTATTGATCAGTTATTATGTTGCAATAATAAAAATAATACTACCTTATACAGAGTGTCTAAAAATTTATTTTAAATAATTATTAGCTTCAAACGGCAATAATAACTTCTTTAATTTAAATAGAATGCCCTGTATATTTTAGGAGAATCAGATGCACAATTAAATTGTCTATCAAATTGTATTATACCATTTTTTACCTATCCCTTCAAGTTTTCGTAGAAAATGCATTTTCTTATAATTTAAACCTCATTTATCAATATATCCATGGAATATTGACATTTTAGATTGTTTTTAAAGCAACAAATGTACAAATGTACAGACAATTGACATTTGTATGCAAAAAGAAAACTATTTAAATCTTTATAAAAGAGTATACCATTAATTAAATATAACACCATTATTTCCGCCCATATACTAATTAATTACATACTTAATTGTGTTCGTTAATAAATTATTATAAATAAATGTGGATTTGAGTCAGAAATCAATATAATAATAAGTTATCAAATTAAAGTCTCTGTTGTTATAAATAAACATTTATTAAAAAATTAAATATCATTTTTAAGGTGTTACTTTTTATCACACTGTTTAATGCCCATACAAAATTCAGTTTTTTAGTATTTGGAGTAATTATTATTAATCAACGCAAACAGTCAGTTATTGTAGTTTGAATACTGGAATCATATTAATTGGTCCTCTTTAACAAATATTTAAACAGTTTTTTTTTTATTTTTTAATGAAATAAACGAATTATATCGACAATATTAGTATCTGTACTCTTTAAAAATTTGGTACATCTTTAAAAATAATCTAAAATGTCAATAGTCCATGGGTATATTGATAAATAAGTTCTAAATTACAAGAAAATGCATTTTCTACGGAAACTTCAAGAGATAGGTAAAAAATTGTATAATATAATTTGATAGACAATTAAATTTTGCATCTGATTCTCGTAAAATATACAGGGTGTTCCATTTAAATTAAACAAGTTATTGCCGTTTGAAGCTAATAATTATTTAAAATAAATTTTTAGACACTCTGTATAAGGTAGTATTATTTTTATTATTGCAACACAATAACTGATCAGTAAATAAACTTCAGTAAATATTTAGTATTAAAACTTTGATACCCTTTGAGAAATGAAGCCTTAAAATTTTTACTGCAATTTCACAAAATTGAAAATATTTCAAAACGGTAAGGTTTAAGTATAATAAATCTTAATCAAATTTACCTTTATTTTAATCGTAGAAACTAAAATGTAATAATATACAGGGTGTTCCATTTAAAAAAATACAACTTTGATATTTTTTACTTTTTGGGACACTCTGTATCTTGTAAAATTATTTGTAAATTGTACCTCTAATAGTCCTTCATCGAACCCAAAACTTACAATTTGTAAAATCTCATCGTTTAGCTACAATACCCGTGTCGTATGTGGTGAACAACCCTGTATATCAACTATAATTGATATTATTAATAATAATCCGTATGATTTGAAAAAAACAGCGCAAGGTTGGCTCGAAAATGATGCTGCTTTTTTGAACAAAGCGTCACAATGCGACATGACCAGATCTATTGTTTTACATCACTTGACGTATAAAGTCATAGGCTACTGGTTAAAATCAAGAAAAATATACGCTTTAAAACTAAATCTTAAATAACTCAAAAACTATTTATTTTAGGTATAGGAACATGTACAGCTAAAAGGTGACGAATTGAAAAGCCTTTTCACTAGTGAAATAAAAAAAGTTGTTTTCCATTTGAAAAAAAATGATTTATGATAATTTTTTAATCGCTCAATTCTATGACAGCTGCGGCCTATTTTTTCTATGGCATTTGAACAATGTAATTTTTGAAATAGATAGCCACATGTTTTCTCTTTATGGCACAGTGGCTGTGGTAATGACTAGATTTGATGTTTAGGCTAAACACTTATTTTTGACAGGCAGTTTTTTTCGTTCAAAAATTTTAAATACTTTTTTTTTTAAAAATGTTAGATATAGAGTGTTTAATATCAAAATTCATAAAATTTTACAGAGAATTTAAGTACAAATAAAAAATGGGGGCACCCATTTAAAATAAGAAGGTTACTGTCAACTTCCGCTATTTCCGGTAGTGCCGCCATATCGAAAACATTTTTAATCGATAGATCTCGTTGTAAAACTAGGATGTGCAAAAAATCTCCGAGCTAGATATTGTAGTTCTCTAGAAACTTCTAATGCACGCTCATCCTGGGACACCCTGTATATTCTTTATGTTCCCATCGTTCGATTAATTGGTTGTTTTCTTTTTGACATATGTTGGTTGGATCACGCTTAATTAATTTATATGTTTTATTTGGCATTCAATAATTGCTTCATTTTAATGTTATATTCGGTCGGTGTCATTATAACTGTTTCGTTTGATTTTTCAACTCTTAATATTTTTAATTGGGGATTATCCCTTAGAAACACTTTTGTTTTTTTCAATCTATTTGAAAACCCTGTATTATCTTATTTTCCATTTTATGATTGAAATTAGTAAGAATATTACCAGTTTTACCCCGAAGTTCGTCTTTTTCTTTGTTTGTTAAGCGTTTTAAGCCGGTCTCAACATTACAAATGATATCATTAATCGGTAACTGTTTTTTGTTAGTAATCTCATTAGCATAATTGGGTCCTAAACATAAAACACTAGAAATTTGTTGATATACAATTTTCATAGTTTTGGCTTTTTTGGGAGAGTTTGCCAATTTTTTGTATATTTTTTGATTTTATCTTTTCAAATAGTTTTCCTTACTCAGAGGAAATCGGTAATCATAGGAATGGCAGACCGGGCAATTCAATTGTCAGATCCGGAATACAGGGAGAACGCAATAGAAAAAGTGAAAGGAACACTTACAAATAATTAATCGTTGAGATTGGTAAATAAAATTTTCAAAAAAAGGATTTGCAGGTTTTACAACTCAACGTCACAAAATATTAACCCTAGAAATAATACCAACAATAAAATCAAAAGCTACATTGCCTTACCCTTTATTAGGGGTCTATCACAACCGCTGCAAAAATTATACAAAACATATAACATTGAAGTATGTCATAAAATTTACATACTAACATCACAACATTTTTCAAAATTGAAATCTAAAACCCCAACCAAAATAATATATAAAAAAGCAACGTCGTATATGAAATTCCCTGTAAAAATTGCAATGGTGTATGGTGTATATATTGGGCAGATTAGCCAGTATCTAGAAAAACATATGCAAGGCCATAAATATTTAAAAAATGCCACAGCACTGACAAAACATGAATTGTCAACTAGGCATACTTTTAATTTTGAAAGGGTAAACATTATTTTAAAGAGTTTAATAAAAAAAGGGAACTGTTAGAATCCATAGCATTAAAAAAAACACCAACGCGGTAAATGATAAACAAGAAACGAACAACATTAGTAAACTATACCAAGCAGTACTGGAATAGCCGTCTATCGGGCTACTTAAAAATAGTTAAATTCAATGATGTACCTGTATTCTGTTGTCTGTGTGAGCACGTTTTATTGACTTTTAAAAATTAGGATTAGGTTTTAACAAAAAGTAAGAAATCTACGTTCAGGGTAAGTCATTATTGTTTAATTTTTTATTTTTAACTGGTTTTACATATAAACATTATTAATTCTGTCCAGGTGGAACAAGTAGAAGATTCATTATGAAAAAGACCAAGTTAATGGTCGAAACTTCATGAAATAAATTTTTTATCAATAAATAATAATTAATGTATTAAATCTTTAAAATATTTTTTACATCTGACCTCAAACCAAGAAATAAATTTACTTAAAATATGTTTCATAAAGTCAAAGAATAATTGAAACTAAAATAGCAAATAATATAAGCATTTCTTCAAAATGCACCGTGTTTAAATCTGGAAACCTATGGTGATATATATACACAACCAAACTTATATGGAATCATCTATTATTTTTCATAATTTTTGAGATGTATGAAAACTTTATGTTTATGAATAAAACTTAGTCCTTACCAATGACTTTTAATGAAAAATAATTCATATAGCAATAAAAAAAGTTACTTATAATGAAAAATAAACAAAATGATATTTTTTGGTTTCTGGAACGAAATTAAGTTTTAAATTTTTAATGGCCAATAAGCATAAACAAAAAGAAAGTTGATAATTTTAATATTCCTTTTGCCTCTAGCCCTTATGCAAGCTTTTATCCGTGCTGGCATGCTTCTTATTAAATTGTCCACGTTGTCTTGGGGTATGTTTTTTCCATTATGCTAATGCTGCATTAATAAGCTATGCAAGATTTTCTGGATTTTTTTAACGAGCTCTAACTCTTCTTTTGAGCTAGTCTCACAAGTGTTCGATATGGTTTAGATCTGGTAAATAGGCAGGCTAGTCCAAAACTATGACACCTTCCGTTTCAAGACATTCTCTAGTCACTCTGCTGGTATGGGGAGGTGCATTATCGTGCAAGAAGTTAAAATTATCCCCAATTGCAGCTCTCCAAAGACTAACGATTGGTTCTAGCACCAAATCAACATATCTTCGACCCGTAAAAATTTGTTGAAGTGGTAACAATGGAGTTTTTGCTTCTAGTATAATACCTTCCAAGAACATTACAGTTCCTCCTTTATATCTTGGTACAGATTCGGCAGCCTGAAGTGTCACTCGTCTTTCTGGAGCTCTGAGAACCCGAATTTGATGGTTATCTGATCTTAGGCCAATTCTGGTCTCATCCAAAAAAAGAACATTTTGCCAATTCTCAGTTATTCAGTTTTGATGTTGAAGGCATCAATTTAGCCGGTCAATTTTATTTTGCCGAGATAACTGTGGGATCCGTAACTCTCTCCTACTGTAAAACCCTCGTGCACGAAGCCTTTTTCTTATGGTTTCAACTGAAATGTTCACACTTGTAGCTGCCAGAAGTTGTCTTTGTAGCTCCGGATGAGAAACATTGGGATTTATTCTACCAATTTAGCACACAAGGCGGTCTTGTTGTTCAGTTGTGACTCTTTGACGACTTTATATGGGCCTATCATTGTGTGTTCTTAATTCCAAGTATCTTGTATATGTTTTCGATACAACACCCTGGGTGACACCTACTATCTCTGCTACATCTCTCTGGAGCATTCCTTGTTCGGTGAGAGCAATAATTCTTCCCCTCGGTACATCTGTTAATTCAACAAAAGGCATTTTTTAATTTTTTTGGATTGAATGAAAATTACCGGACAATCGTGATTTTACTACTGAACACAAAATTCAAAAGAAAATAAATCACAGCAGTCGTTTCTTCTTTATTATCATGTTTATTTACAACAAAAAGCCTTATCTTAAAGTTGTATACCAATTTTTATCCTTGCAAGAAATTTAGTCAGAAATAAAGAGTGATTCCAAATAAGTTTGGTTGTATGTATATACAGGGTGTCCCAGGCTGAGCGTGCATTAGAAGTTTCTAGAGAACTACAATATCTAGCGCGGAGATTTTTTGCACATCATAGTTTCACAACGAGATCTATCGATTAAAAATATTTTCAATATGGCGGCACTTCCGGAAATACCGGAAGTTGACAGCAACTTCCTTATTTTAAATAGGTGCCCCCATTTTTTATTACATACTTAGATTCTCTCTAAAATTTTATAAATTTTGATATTAAACACTCTATATCTAACATTGACCGTTTTTGAGACAAAGAATATTCAACATTTTTGAACCATAAACCAAATTTAGTGATTACCACTGCCACTGTGCCATAAAGAGAAAACATGTGGCGATCTATTTCAAAAATTAAATTGTTTGAATGCCATATAATAATGGCCGCAGCTGTCATAAAATTGAGCGATTAAAAAATTATCATAAATCATTTTTTTCAAATGGAAACCCACCTTTTTATTTCCCTAGTGAAAAGGCTTTTCAATTCCTTATTTTTTGTCTATATATGTTCCTATACCTAAAATATATTGTTTTTAAATTATCTAAGATTTAGTTAAAGCGCATATTTTTCTTGATTTTAACCAGTAGCCTATGACTTTAAACGTCAAGTGATGTAAAACAATAGATCTGACCATGTCATATTGTGACGCTTTGTTCAAAAAGCAGCATCATTTCCGAGCCAACTTTGCACTGTTTTTTTTTCGATCATACGGAATATTATTAATAATATCAATTATTAGATATCACTAAAGAGCGAAAATCCGAGATATATTTTTATAAATTCACTTTTTTAAGCTCTTAAGGCAGGCAGTATTTATAATATAGGAAATTCAAATAATTTGTTTTCTGACAGATGGAAATAAATTGTCTGACCGTTTAACACTTAATGTCAAAGGAAGCTAGATAAAATTAAGAAAATTATACGTTTTCAAATTAAATCTTAAGTAACTTGAAAATGATTTATTTTAGGTATAGGAACATGTATAGTTAAAAAGTAACGAATTAAAAAACCTTTTTATTACTGAAATCAAAAATGTGGGTTTCCATGTGAAAAAACACTTGTGTCTAGTCCTAGCAGGCAACTATTAGGCCCGACCAATCATGTTAGAGTTTTTGACAAACGCAAATGAATTAACACACTTCAAATAACCACGCTAACCAACCTGATTGGTCGAGCTTAAAAGTTGACTGCTAGGGCTAGACACTTCTTGAAAAAAGTGATTTATGATAATTTTTTAATCGCTCAATTCCATGACAGCTGCCGCCATTATTATATGACATTTGGACAATTTAATTTTTGAAATAGATAGCCACATATCTTCTCTTTATGTCACAGTGGCTGTGGTAATTATTAAATTTGACTTTTAGGCTATACAAATTTTTTTGACAGGTATTTTTTTTTCGTCCAAAAATTTTAAATATTTTTTTTTCTCAAAAACGGTTAATGTTAGGTATAGAGTGTTTAACATCAATATTCATAGAATTTTACAGAGAATTTAAGTATGTCATAAAAAATGGAGGCACCCATTTAAAATAGGAAAGTTGCTGTCAACTTCCGGTATTGAAGAGCCGCCATATTGAAAATATTTTTAATCGATAGATCTCGTTGTAAAACAATGACGTGTAAAAAATCTTCGATATAGATATTGTGGTTCTCTAGAAACTTCTAATGCACGCTCAGTCTGGGACACCCTGTATATCATTGGTTCACTTACACTGTGGTATTTTGATAATCGAAATTCGGGATTCTATATAAAAAAACATAGCAATCCATCTAACTTATAACCCTTTATAAAAATAATAATCGTGGTTGCACCCCCTTAATGCATTATGTAATTGTATTGTCTGTTCATATGATACCTTAAAGCAAGAACATTTCCAATAGTTAACTGTAGAATTGTATATTTAAGGTTAACAAACACATTCCTAGCCAAACGACGATTCCTGAGAGTGAAAAAATCTGCTGGAAAAACTCAAACAGCAGAAGCGTTGGTAGGTTCACTTGTTATGATGGAAGGTCAATCCACAACAACAATGGAAATACTAGAGGAACACGAAGAGCAAACTAGTAGTAACGATCAAGAAGTAAGTGTATTTTATTATAATATTAATTATCTCTAAAGATATTATCTTTTGTGTTTCTTTATAGGAAGAAACGACAGCCTTTACAATATCAAGACCTCCAACTGAAGACGGTGGTCCAGAACAAAGGTTAACGGTGTCAAATAATGTCTCACCGGAGAAGTCATCACCTGCTGCTAATAATGGATCTACTAGTCATGTTAGTCATCAGAGTCATATTATTAATACAAGCAAAGTAAGTATTCGAAATCAATTCATATCGAACGGTGCCGTGGCATATCTGCACAACATAACATGGAAGATATTCAAAAAAAAACTATATGGATTTGTATAACCGTGTTCGTATCTAGCGACTCGTGTTGTACATCGTGTTGTCTGTACAAACACGAACCAGCAACGGTCATAATTCTTACTTTAGCTCGATTTATATCTACCAGGACCGTAGCGTGCTCAGCAATTTACACATGAAGCTAAAAATATATGTGCATAAATTGAATTATCGCCATATTTTACAACACCTACATAAAAAGAACAAAAACTATAATAATACAAATTTTAAAAGTATATTCTTAATTTAACTAAAATTTAAATACTATTGTTTATAAAAAATCTTCCAAATAATACTGTTCCATCTTTATAATCTGTATCAAAATGTTTTATATTTCCTCTACAAGCTCTTGTTTTCTTCGCCAACCAGTCAGCTAGAATGTAGAATGTAGAGGGAGTGAGAGGGGGGGAGGGGTACTCATCGCGACATTAAAGATCTATTTTGTTCCCCTTTCTTGAGTTATAACTCATCATACATGGGGATTTCCCAGTTGTAAGCGGGACAGGGTATTTCTGATCCTCCTCCGACAAATAGATGTTCTTCGACCGATGAGTGGACATCTACCTCCTCCGACGGCGACGGTTGGTTAGGTTGTCTCTTTTACGGTGGGGTTTGACCCTTCGTGCCCTTCACAGTCGAGCAGCTTGTCTCCGGCACGTACAGTACACGTGAGGGGGAGGCTGGAGGATCTGTCTCCATTTTCTCCACCTCGTTAACTTGGACCTGATATCGGTGTTGCTCCGAACCTATAATAAGGATATATCCCTCTTTGTCTATTGCCTCCTTGGATTTGAGATAAATTCCTATTATGAGGACCTGACAATGGCCCTCCTCCCTTGAGTTGATCACTCGCCAATTCGATGTCGTTACATGGAGTTCTGACAAAGCTGGTGCTACGTCCCTATATAAGGGAAATTAAAATAACTTTGGTTGCACATCATAATACGACCACCAGCAAACTCTATAAGACGACGCATGGTGTCATCGATGATGTGCAACCAAAGTTGTTTTAATTTCCCTTGCCTCTCGGTGTTGGACGGAATTTCATCCTGGGGTTTTTCTCTCCCTTCCTGAGCTGAGGTGAGAGGTTCTCGCTATTATGGTGGAGATTTCTTTGGTGGAGCATTCTCGCTGCACTATGGTGGAGATGCGCCAGGCTGTTTTTTTGTTATTTTTCTCTTCCCTTTTTTCTTCCCTTTCTCTTTACTTTTCGAGGACTGTTTTTTGCTTCCTTTGACGCAGATCTTTCGAGAAGCAGTAGCACAATATGCCTACTGAATATGATAATAAAATGAGACAATTATTGAGCGATAGATTTATTCAGGTTTTGAAAGAATTCAGTCTCCTGAGTACAACGATATGCGACACTTTATATTTTTTTTGTTTTGGATACTTTAACAACAACAAAACTATTTAATTATAGGAAAACTAAACAGGAAAATAAACTAGGAAAATATATTACCAAGTGGTGCCACTGTTATAAGTGATTAATAAGTATGCCTCAAAATAATTGTAATGCTTGTGATGCAGCGCTCAGCAATCGATCGCCCGACCTTGAGTGCTCTTTTTGCCGGCTTTTTTACCACATAAAATGTGTAAATATCTCAAAATCCCAATTCGATGTTTTATCTACGGTCGACGGCTGCAATTGGAGATGTACCCAGTGCGCCAATAAATCTCTGGGTACTGAGAGCCTGATGAAAGCGATCGATACTCTTCAACAGGCTGTAAATGTGTTGCAACAACAGATTTTGCAGTTACAGGATGATAGGAAGAATGATATTAACCAGGGAAATTGTGAAAGTATTATTGCTGAAATTTCTGAGAGGCAAAAAAGACGTAATGTCATATTATTTAATCTACCCTCTAATTCGCATTCAACGGACGAAGAACAGGCTCGAGACGTTATTAAATCCATAGCTCCCCATATAGATACGGCAAATATAAAAGCTACAAGAATTCGCCTCAATAACAAACAAGAACCACACCCATTAAAAGTAACCTTATCGTCACGTGCGGATGTCTTCAATATTTTAAAAAGAAAAAGAAATTTAAAAACCTCTACATATAAAAATATCTCAATTAACACCGATCAAACTAAAACGCAACGAGATTATTATGGAAAAATAAAGCCAATGGAGAACAAAATTTGTTCATCAAATATAGCAATGGCATACCTGCAGTCGTCGTTTCAAAAAACTCAAGGTTAAGTTTGGTCATGTAAACATAAGATCACTGACAAAGAATTTCACCGAATCTAAATCCACTGTGCTAAATGAGGACTTCGATGCGGCTGCTATATCCGAAACTTGGCTCAAAATATCAAAAATATATTCAACAGTTCAATCATATCTGGTAAATTTCCTTGTGCATGGAAACCAGCTAATATTCTCCCTATATCTAAGGTATTGACGCCCGGTTCTTTTGGTGATTTGCGTCCTATCAGTATATTACTATTATCAGGCTATATCGAAATTATTCGAAAAGATAATTTATAAACAAATTTTAGAGTTCTTGGAGGCTAACAATATTCTTCCAATGGTCCAATCTGGATTTCATGCTAAACATGGGGCATCTACAGCTTTGCTTAAGATTGTAGATGATCTTTCTCGCGCCATGGATAGTTCTAAGTGTACAATGTTAGTTCTCTTGGATCAGAGTAAGGCATTCTATTCGGTTAACTTTCAATTGCTTTTAGCTAAGCTTCGATTCATCGGATGTGATACTGCTGCATTGTCTTGGTTTGAAGATTATCTAAATGATAGGACACAACGAGTAAAGCTGAATAGTTTAGAATTATCCAACTTTAGCGTGACAACGAATGAAGTGCCCCAGGGTAGCATCTTGAGCCCACTCTTATTTTTATTATACACATTTGATTTGCCATCAGCGATTCATAAGTGTCAAATGCATATGTACGCTGACGATGTACAGATATATCTGGAAACTGCCATTGAAGATGCTGGGGACTCTGTTACTATTTTGAACGGCGATTTGGCTGCTTACGAAACATCGTGTAGTAACCATGGACTAATAATAAATTCTAATAAAACTCATACACTTTGTGTAGGTAATGCGAGGAGTAGAAACTTTATTGTTTCCAATTTTGATTTATCTATTGGTGGTACTCTGATCCAATGGGTCGATGTTGCCAGAACCTGGGAGTTTACCTAGACAGCGGCCTGACTGAACATCACTGTAATAAAGTATACAAACAAGCTATGTTTAAATTGAAGGGCATGTATAATCTGAAATTTTTGTTGGATGAAGCGACAAAACTTCACCTAATAAAGGCGCTGATATATCCACATTGGGACTATTGCAGTCAGATTTATTGCACTTTATTGACAAACTACAACCAAGCAAAAATACAGAGAGTACAAAATGCATCGGTGAGATTTGTTTGTGATCTACAATATAGAGAGCACGTAACTCCTCACCTAATTAAATTGAATGAGCCTAGACTCTCTTTACGTTTTCAATACCTTTATATTATGTTATTATATAAAGTCTATACATACAAAGTTCCTCCATATTTATACAATTTACTTATAAAAAGATCAGAAATCCATAGTAGAGCTATTAGATTAAATACTTTTACAGTCCCGCGGCATTCTAGTTCAAAATTTAAATGTAGTTTTTCCTATAAGGCACCTTTATTGTTAAACCCAATACTAGATATACTAGATTCACCATTTTCAAGATTTAAATTTGAGATAAAAAATCGTTTGTTTACTAATTAAAATTAATTTAAAATCGTATAATAATTATTGTCTACTAATTAAATTAATTTAAAATCGTTTTAATGATCAGCTGTTTAAAAAAAATATATTCTTTATTATAATTATTCTTTTGCATTTTTTTTATAATTCGAATTCTAAGTGCAGAATCATTTACTTTTATTTTATGGTGGAGTGGAAGAATGGCTAACGCCAAACTCCTACCAATTATTGTGTAATATTGTATATTTGTAATATTACTCTATACAATAAAAATCATTATTTATTTATTTATTTATTATTATTTAAAATAATTTCAAGTCGGACTCTGGTTTTTTAAATTATTTAACCTGATTATATTCATCGCAACAATATTGACGAATGTTAATGAATGAATGGCCAATCGAAAAATCTTCAAATAAATAATATCCAGGTCAGCAATTTAAAGATATTATTTTTAACTTTCGTTATGAATTTGAAATCTCAATATACGATCTCATAATATGCATAATATTAATCGTAATTATTATAAATAAATCAACTTTTACTTTAACTAGTTTCTAATGTTCTACATGTTCGAAATGATTACCACCGTCCCTATTGCTCAAATTAATTTTTTGTTCAATTTTATGTATAGTCCTTTCAAACAGATCTTGTTTTTATATTTCCGAATGCATTTTGTACTTTTTGTTGGAAATGTTGAGGTTTCAGAAAAAATTTCAGTTTTACAAATGACGTCGAGTAATGCCCGAAAGAAAAAAGTGTGGCATATCATTATACTAAAGGGATCGAATTCTTTCAAAATCTGAAATAAAAAAAATGTAAGTCCGCTTTTAAAAAAATTAAGTTGGCCTATGTATCTTACAAATTATCAGCTAATTTCAAAATCTAAAAATACTTCCAGGTAGCCGTGATGAAGTGGCTATGAGAATGTGCTATTAGTTTTGGGGTTCTCTAAAGAAGTAACGACAGGAAAAAAATGATTTTCAAAAAATATCGACAGATGGCACTGACACCATCTAGTCGATGTTTAACCAGGTTTACCGATAATTTTATTTATCAATCAATGAAAAAGGTTGTTTAGTACTCCATTTTGAAATTGTGGTCTATAAAATCCATTGTATCCATAATCAATTAACACCGTGAGCACCGTGTAGTTACGTTATAGCATCCACCAGTATTAAGACACTTTATAAGAAATTTGTCTCAATCTCGAACTTTTAAATTTGGATTCCACATATTTGTTCTGGATAAATATTTCCTGACATAATCGAAAATTATGGTTAATTCAATTCTATGTCTACATTTAAAGAGGATATATTTCAATATTTTTACCCTATAAAATTTAACATATATAGGGTGAGTTTCCTACGATGTTCTCTATGGGTATCTCGGAAACTACTGGAGATAGAGAGTCGATTAAATGGCGAAAGAATTGCAGTTTTGTGGGGTCATAAATATGCGTCTTTCAGATTTTTGAAAAAGTTCATGCCTTACTAGATATTTCGAAAAAAGCAAATTTCGGCTATTTTAAAAATTGTCGTTAATTCCATTATAAGCTATTTTAGACAAAAAGTTTTCAGATAAAAGTTGTAGATAATCACATCCTTAATGAGACTGTGTCCTTCTTTTTTTTTCTAAAGCCTGTCATTTTTGACATATGAGACAAATATATTTTTTTTTAAATGGAAACCATAGTTGGCCATGGCTTTATAAAAAGCGCCATTTTTTAAGCTTTTCAGTGATATATATGTTTTCTTCGAAAAATTATCAAGTTATAGCCAATTCTTATCGTTTTTAAATAATTTCACTTAGCTATGGAAATAAGTTTAATCGTCTTTGCTCTCATAAATGTGAAGCTGCCACATCCAAACTTTGTAAATTAAAATAAACAAAAATTTTAAATATGAATTTTTCAAATGAAGAAAAGCATGTAAGATTATTGGTTCAACTTTTCTTGACCATACATTTTCGAGGATACGTTGGCCGGTGAATGTTATGTTTTTTAGAGAACGATTTTCAAGACTTGTTAGAAAATTTAAATTTAGTTATAGAAATTCTTATCTTTCTTGACTAATTTCACTTTGATTGCATGGCATTGTTATTCGGTTATGATTTATATGGTTCTTTAGAATTTACATTACACAAACTAAAACTTAAAAAAATAATATCACTGCAGTCACTGCATACACTTTAAGTTATTTTAGAAAATGTTCAAAATATCCGCCATTGTTTTGAGTTACATCTTTTTAAAACTGAATTATTACCTATTCTCACAGAAGAAACGGTCGACTTAATCAAACTTCTCTCGTACCGCCACTTCGAGTGCCTCTCTTAATTCATAAGTTCTTTTGTAAACTTTAGTGTTAACCACACCGCATAAAAAATCTAAAATGGATAGGTCAGGTGATCAAGGAGGTCGTATGCAATTAGTCCACCTCTTCCTATCTCTGAATTTGTATTATTACGATATAAATAATTTTTAACATTTATTTCATTATGGGGGGGGGGTCATAATGAAAGTCATGTTGGAAACATGCTTTTCTTCATTTGAAAAATTCATATTTGTTTATTTTAATTTACAAAGTTTGGATGCGACAGCTTCACATTTCTGAGAGCAACGGCGATTGAACTTGTTTCCATGGCTAACTAAGTGAAATTGTTTAAAAATGATAAGAATTGACTATAACTCAGTAATTTTTCGAAGAAAACATATTATAGCTTATATCGCTAAAAAGCTTAAAAAATGGCGCTTTTAATGAAGCCATGGCCAGCTATGGTTTTCATTTAAAAAAAACATATATTTGTGTCATATGTCAAAAATGACAGGCTTTAGAAAAAAAAACGGAGGACACGGTCTCATTAAGGATGTGATTATCACTTGGATCAATGGAATTAGGGATAATTTTTAAAATAGCCGAAATTTGTTTTTTTTTAATATCTAGTAAGCCATGAAATTTTTCAAAAATATGAAAGGCGCATATTTATGACCCCACAAAACTGCAATTCTTTCCCCATTTAACCGACTCTATCTCCAGTATTTTCCGAGATACCCATAGAGAACATCGTAGGAAACTCACCCTGTACATATTTATTTGTCTTAATATCATACATGAAAATATATATTTCGTATGAATCATATTGCAGTGCTATGGTCGATGCATAAACATGTGAGACGTGTAAAATCGCAAAATCTAGTTATTTTCAGATCTCTTGATTCATATCCTCATATCTGCATAAAGGTGTTTGTTCTTGAACAATTTAAGTCAAACAAAAAAAACTTAAAGATTATATTCTTCTTCTTCTAGTGCAAATCCATTAATGGATGTTTGCGATAACATTTTCCAACGCTTCTCTATTCCTGGCGGTGTTTATTAACAACTGTACATCGTGTAGGCCTGTCCACTGTCTAACATTCCTCAGCCAAGGCATTTTCTTTCTTCTGGTACCCCTTCGGCCTTCGATCTTACCTTCGATTAACAGATGCAAGAGTTGATATTTGGGGTTTCGCATTATGTGCCCCAGGTATGCGTTTTATTTTCTTCTTAATCAATTCAAACAATTCGCGTTGTTTGTCAGCACGTCATCTGGATTTCTGGATATTATCATAAATTTGATTTTGTTGATGTTCAAGAAAACTAAATTCAAAGATTATGTTACCGTTACTTAAAATATTAAGAAACCGAACTACTTCTTTGGCTTGCGGTTTAAGACAAACCAGACACGCAAACTTCCGTGCGAACAACATTTCTAGTTTGTATAAGGGAATTTACATCCGCAAGTTGGCCACTTTGGCTAAGTTTCAATCGGCTTTTGTTTAAACAGAGAACCAAATTTGCATTTTAAACATGACACATGACAATACAAAAAATATTCATTTTTGTACATTTAAGGACAATTTGCTGGTAACAGTGGTCGTTCTTTATCAAAATTGCACGTGAACCCCCAGATGTAATGTCCTTTCTTGATAACAATAACTAATTTAAATTCGGCATTATTTTATTAATGCTCTTTATCCCGAAAGAAATTCGCCATAAACTTCATATTCATAAATAAAAACTTCAGCGAATTTGAATGACCTATGACCTAAAATGAATGAAAAATGACTTAAAAATTGCTTTTGTTTTTTTAAGCGACAAAGTGACGAATCATTTATTTCACTAATAGTTGTGAAAAGAAAAATATTAACTAGTTATAAAAAAATATAAACTAGTTATGAATGGATATGTAGAATGTTTAGGAGGGGAGTTAATCACCGCGACCTTATAGATCTATTGTGTGTTCCCATTTCTTGAGCTATAATGAGTTATAACTCATTATACAGTTTCAGGGCTTTAAGAAAAGCCAGTATCTGAGACGGCTCCACAGAGGCCAGTTCTCCATCCTCGACATCAGACGTACCAAGGTTCATGGCACGAATGGTCGTCGTCTGGGCGCACTCAGTGATAAGGTGTTCTGGAGTTTCCCCATTTTCCCCACAAAATCTGCATTCGCCGTTGTTTCTCAGTTTCAGCCTACTGAGGTGTTTGTTGAGGAGACAGTGTCCTGTTAGAAACCCCGTGACAATCCGAAGATTGTTTTTACTTAAATCAAGGAAAACCTTTGATTTTTCTCGGTCATAAGTTCTAAGGAACTTTTTCGAGTGTCTTAGACCGTTGGAGGACACCCATTCCAAGTTACGGATGGAGTCTTCCAGATTCTTCAGTTCCGCTTTCAGTTGGTTCCCGTTTAGAAAACAGAACGGTTCTGGTCCAGTTAGTGGAGTGTTCGCTCCTTTTCTAGCTAGATCATTTGCTTTTTCATTGCCTTCTATCCCTTGGTGAGCAGGCACCCAGAGTAGGAGGACTTTATTTTCTTTGCCTAATTTGTTGAGTTTCTCCAGGCATTCTTTGACCAACTTCGAATTGATGGTTACTGAGTTGATCGCGTTAAGTGCTGCTTGACTATATGGATAGGATGGCAATTTCCTGTTTTCGATAGTTCCTATCTAAGATAAATTGTAGGCATCTTTCGATAGCGCAAATTTCTGCCTGAAGGATACTGGGGTAGGTGCCCATTGGTTAGGAGTATTCAGTTTTCGGCCCAAATACTCCTATCCCTGTCCCTGCTTTGGTTTTGGAAGCATCCGTATACCACATGATGGTATGGTCTTTTATATGCTGAGTAACTAGTTATGAAACGGAACATATATTTCAAAACGTTAAAGAAGCATGAAAAGTGTAACTTTAATTGTGAAAAATTACAAAAAAAATATTTCATCACATTATTTTTTTTGCCATTTTAAAAAAATTCTTAGAAAATAAGAAGGTTGAAAATTAAGATGAATTAGTTCTGGACGGTTAATGAGCTTTAAAAATCTTCGATGTAATATGAGTATCAATGTACATTATCTGCATAGCCACTTAGACTGGAATGTCCGAAAGCCTTGGATCAAGTCAACTAAATGCTGCCATATAAATATACCTATGTTGATGTTGCGCGCGTCTCACTTCTATGCTAATATTTTATCAAAGTTGACTTTGACGGCTTCGTAGCATCCAAGTAAGTTGAAAACCAGCCTACTTGCTTTGATGCAAATTTAATGTTAAAATGCCTTCCAACTCGACTTTGATCAAAAAGTCAATACTATACAAGCAGCGTACAAGTAAGACGCGCGCAGCATTATTATAAGCAAAGTTATATGGGAGTATCCAAGTGTGCTTGGTCCAAGAAACATTGATCGTGTCATCCCGCCTTTTTAGGACCACCATCGTAGAGAATTTTAATAAAAAATAGCTTTCATCCTGTTGGATAATCTCATTAATTATTTTAAAATTGTTTATTTTCCTTTTTTGTTATACCTGCAATTTCTCGAAAACTACACGTAGCATTAGAAAAAGCAAGTATACTGGTAGAATCAGGGTATCTAATATACTTAAAATCAGTTTTAGTTTTGGCGCCACCAAAATCATTGTAGGCCTACGTTATCATCTACAAATTATATCAAATACAATTAAAGCGTTTCATTTCAATTTTCAGACGGAGATCGTGCAAACAGAAAGTCACAGTCACGAACCGTCACCGGTCGCCAGTTCCAGGGACAAACACCAATCCAGACGAGATAAGAAGGAAAGTCTGGAAGCAAAACGAGAAAGAAAAGCGGCGAAGACGCTCGCCATAATTACAGGCGCATTTGTAATGTGCTGGTTGCCGTTTTTTATCTTAGCCTTGCTAATGCCTCTCTGCGGTGACTCTTGCACAATAAGCGAGTTTATCATGAGCTTCGCTTTGTGGCTTGGATACTTCAATTCCACTTTGAATCCAGTGATTTACACAATATTCAATCCTGAGTTTCGACAGGCTTTCAAACGAATCTTATGCGGTGGACATAGACAGCATACCAGAAATTTTAGATCTGGCAAGGTTAGGTAAAAGTAGAAGGTTAGACTAATTGTTTACTGTACAATTTTCCAAAGTATTATCTATGTTAAAGATGCCATTTTGTTTAAAAGTCTTATAGCTAATCATTTTTTTCCTCTTATATTCTCTGGATGTAGACCTTACAGCAATTCCTAATCATTGCAACTTAATATCAGTTTAGTTCTGCTTGTTGAGGTTTTTCGATGCTTCTATTTTTTGCCAATTTCTCCATCTAGTTACTTTTTTCTGCTGCAATGGGTGGATTTGTAGTATTTTTCGATTTTTCGATCCTTGACTAGTCCAGTCTCATTTGAGGGTATACAGGGTGAGTTTTCTACAATGTTCTCTATAGGTATCTCGGAAACTACTGAAGATAGAGAGTATGTTAAATGGGGAGAGAATTGCAGTTTTGTGATTTTTGAAAAAGTTTATAGCTTAATATTTGGAAAATAACAAATTTCGGCTATTTTAAAAATGCTACCTAATTCCATCATAATCTATTTTAGACAAACGGTTTTCAGATGAAAGTTGACGATAAGTAAGTAAGATTATATCATATATAATCTTACTTAAGATTATATCATATATAACCTTACTTATCATATCCTTAGTAAGATTCTGTTCTCCGTTCTTTTCTATAGCTTGTCACTTTTGTATAGCCTGTCAGTCTGACATATGACACAAACATATATTTTTATAAATGGAAACCATAGTTGGCTATGACTTAATAAAAAGAGTCATTTTTTAAGCTTTTCAGCGATATAAGCTATAATATGTTTTTTTTAAATTACTGATGCCAATTCTTATATTTTTTCTAAACAATTTCACTTAATTACCATGGTAATAAGTTCAATCGCCGTTGCTCTCAGAAATGTCAAACTGCCACATGCAAACAAAAATACCTTATCGGGATTCAACTAAATTGTAAATATGATTTTTTAAAATGAAGAAAAGCGTATGAGATTATTGGTTCAACTTTTCTTGGCAATACATTTTCGAGGATACGTTCTTGATACGACCAGTGAACGTTTCTTACGTTTTTTAGAACACGGTTTTCAAGACATGTTAGAAAAGTTAAATTTATAGACTCGTGCATCAATAGAGTGGTTCCAACATGACTTTCATTATGACGCTTCCCGCTTTATAATGAAAGGAATGTTAAAAATTATTTATTTCGTAATTATACAAACTCAGGAAGAGGTGGACCAATTGCATGGGTTTCCTCAGTCATCTGACCTATCCGTTTTAAATTTTTTATGCGGTATGGTTAGCAACAAGGTTTACAAGAGAACTTATGAATCAAGAGAGGCACATGAAGAGGCGGTACGGAAGAAGTTTAATAAAGTCGACTAGCCGTTCTGTGAAAAGAGCTTGTAATTCAGAAACAGAAAAAGGAAATACAAGATATGTAGACATACACAGAGGTGTTAGACAAGGATGCATATTGTCACTATTATTGCTCAGAATTGTCCAGAAGGGGCTAAAATAAATGGAAAAATTATAAACAATATAAGATATGCAGACGATACAGTGGTATTAGCAGAATCCGAAGACCAGCTGAAAAATGGACAAATTGACAGAAGAAAGTATCAGGATGAGTCTAGAGATTAACACCGTCAAGAAAAAAACTATGATTTTCGACAGACATCCGCAAGACAATGAAAACACCGACATAATGGTAAACGGCGTCCATCTCGAAACCACGCAGAGATATATTTACTTGGGCAGGGAATTAAACAGCCAGCTAGACCACTCTAATGAAATCAGAAGAAGCATTGAAATAGCTAGGGATGGTTTCCTCAACATGCGAAAGTTCTTATTCCATCCGAAAATAGTTATACCAACGAGGCTAAGAACATTAAAATGTTATATATGGCCCCTACTTCAATAGGGATGCGAAACATGGTAAAACAAGAAGACATCAAACGCCTTAATGCGCTTGAAATGTGGATGTATTGTCGGATGCTGAGGATAAGTTGGACCTCCAGAACAACAAACTGTGAAGTTTTAAACAAAATGAAAACTCGTACACACCTAACAGGCACCATTAAAATCAAAAAAACTTCCTTCATCGGGCATATAATGCGGCACTCAGAATATGAAGAAATACAGCTCATAATAGAAGGAAAAATCGATGGAAAATGTAGCATAGGGAGGAAAAAGAAATCATGGCTACGACAAACATAAGAGATTAGACCCACACCGACGGAAACACCCTTATTCACCAAGCTCTGGACAGAGAGTCATATACCATATTAATCGCCAACCTCAACAGAGAAGGCACCTAGGAGGGAGGAGGATTTAGTGTACTCAAAACAATGGCGGATATTTTGAACATTTGGTAAAATAACTTAAAGTGTATGTAGTGATATTCATTTTTTAAGTTTAAATTTGTTTAATGTAAATTGCAAAAAACCGTTTAATAAAATATTCTGTCTTTTTATAAGTTTTAAATTATAATAGAAAAGAATACTATGCGAACTAAGTGAAAGTAGCCAAAAAAGATAAGAATTGGCAATAACTCAGTAATTTTTCGAAAAAAACATATTATAGATAATATCGCCGGAAAGCTTTGAAAGTGACGCTTCTGATGAAGTCATGACCAACTATGGTTCCCATTTTAAAAAACATGTATTTGTGTCATATGTCCAAAATGACAGGCTTTAGAAAAAACGGAAAACACAGTCTTGTCAAAGATGTGACTATCTACAACTTTTATCTGGAAACTTATGAAAGGAGCATATATTTGACTCTACAGAACTGCAATTATTTGTCCATTTAACCGACTCTCTATCTCCAGTAGTTAGATAGCGAAATACCCATAGAGAGCATCGAAGAAAACTCACCCTGTCTATTATTTTATAATGTCTTGAATCTTTGTAGTGTTCCAGAAAACGTCCAGTGATTCTCAAAATGTACGCATTTTTTTTTTTAATTTTCATAATAAAATAAATTGGCTATTTTGCTTCTTTTAATGAATTTTGGATTATGAAAAATGGCAAAGACAAATTATATTCTCTTTAACGAGATCTACCAAATATTGACTTGAAAATATTTTCATTTAATTAAAACCCACTTTGTATATATAGGGTGAGTCTTAAATAAATGCCCATATTTTCAGGGCTTGATATACAGGGTTGTTCACCACATACGACACGGAGTATTGTAGCTAAACGATTATATTTTTACAAATTGTAAGTTTTGGGTTCGATGAAGGACTATTAGAGGTACAATTTAAACATAATTTTACAAGATACAGAGTGTCTCAAATAAGTAAAAAATATCAAAGTTGTATTTTTTTAAATGGAAAACATTTTTAGTTTCTACGATTAAAATAAAGGTAAATTTGTTTAAGGTTTATTATACTTAAACCTTACCGTTTTTGAAATATTTTCAATTTTGTGAAATTGCAGTAAAAATTTTAAGGCATCATTTCTCCAAGGGTATCAAAGTTTTTAATACTAAATATTTACTGTAGTTTATTTATTGATCAGTTATTGAGTTGCAATAATAAAAATAATACTACCTTATACAGAGTATCTAAAATTTATTTTAAATAATTTCTAGTTTTAAACGCCAATAACTTCTTTAATTTAAATGGGACGCCCTATATATTTTAGGAGAATCAGATGCACAATTTAATTGTCTACCAAATTGTATTATACCATCTTTTACCTATCCCTTCAAGTTTTCGTAGAAAATGCATTTTCTTATAATTTAGACCCTATTTATCAATATACCCATGGAATGTTGACGTTTTAGACTGTTTTTAAAGCAACAAATGTACAAAATGTCAGGCTAGTAATATTATCGATTTTAACAAAACGATAATATTACTAGCCCATTTTATACAAAAAGAAAACTATTTAAATCTTTATAAAAGTGTATACCATTAATTAAATATAATACTATTATTTCCGCCCATATAATAATTAATTACATACTTAATTGTGTTCGTTAATAAATTATTCTAAATAAATCTGGATTTAAGTCAGAAATCATTATAATAATAAGTTATCAAAATGAACGTCTCTGTTGTTATAAATAAGCATTTATTAAAAAATGAAATATCATTTTTAAGGTGTTACTTTTTACCACCCTATCTAATACACATACAAAACTCAGTTTTTTAGTATTTGGGGCAATTATCATTAATCAACGCAAACAGTCAGTTAATGTAGTTTGAATACTGGAATCATATTAATTGGTCCTCTTTAACAAATATTTAAACAGTTTTTTTTTATTTTTTAATGAAATAAACGAATTATATTGACAATATTAGTTCTGTACTCTTTAAAAATTTGGTACATCTTTAAGAATAATCTAAAATGTCAATATTCCATGGGTATATTGATAAATAAGTTCTAAATTACAAAAAAATGCATTTTCTACGGAAACTTAAAGAGATAGGTAAAAAATGGTATAATACAATTTGATAGACAATTAAATTGTGCATCTGATTCTCATAAAATATATAGGGTGTTCTATTTAAATTAAACAAGTTATTGCCGTTTAAAGCTAATAATTATTTAAAATAAATTTTAACACTCTGTATAAGGTAGTATTATTTTTATTATTGCAACACAATAACTGATCAATAAATAAACTTCAGTAAATATTTAGTATTAAAAACTTTGATACCCTTGGAGAAATGAAGCCTTAAAATTTTTGCTGCAATTTCACAAAATTGAAAATATTTCAAAAACGGTAAGGTTTAACTGTAATAAACCTTAATCAAATTTACCTTTATTTTAATCGAAGAAACTAAAAATGTAATAATATACAGGGTGTTCCATTTAAAAAAATACAACTTTGATATTTTTTACTTATTTGGGACACTCTGTATCTTGTAAAATTATTTTTAAATTGTACCTCTAATTTCGAATACCTTCATCGAACCCAAAACTTACAATTTGTAAAAATCTCATCGTTTAGCTACAATACTCCGTGTCGTATGTGGTGAACAACCCTGTCTATTTTTTTTTTAATTTTCGTATGAAATAATTTTGTAAAAATCAGTTTAAACAAAATGGTATTTTTAATCAGAATATGAAAAGTGTTTTTGTCCAAATTTAGCTATAATCTTAACTATATTATAAATTAATGTGAATTCCTAGTCGTGACGTTTAAACTAATAGGTCTATATACATATCTAGGATGACTACAAATAAAACAATATACCAGTAAAATATTAATGTATGATCAAAAAAAAAATAGGGGATAAATTATTTTCGTTCTGAACCAGCTCTGCAAACCATTGATCTGTTTTCTATATTAATATTAAAGTTCAAAACTAGGTTATTTGTTAATCGTAATTAATATAAAAGTACTTCCATAAGTAGTGATTTGAATAACTAGATTTAATTTGCTATCGTATTGGGGCATATTTTGAAATCGATACAATTTCTATTTGCTACTTTATTGTTATACAATAGATCTAATTAATTTCAAAAAAGTAAAAATGTTACTTATTATTTTGATGTCCGCGATATTTTTTTGGATCATACAAAACTTACCTCGTGGTAATTTAAATGCAAATTGGTTTAGCCGCGAATCTCGTAAAACTCATAAAAATATCTCAATTTCTGTCGTATTATGTCTAATATAAGTTATATATTTATGAAATATATTTAGATTGATAAAAATATTAGTATGTATAACCGATGGCTGTTTACGATATCGATTGTAGGTAATATATTACGTATAAAATTTTAATCATATGTGTCATAATAAATTTTCGCTTCAAGAGATATTCTGAATATAACCCACTATGGCAGTTTTTATGGTGTTCTAACTACTTGTACTCGTGAAACAATAATGTAAATGTAAAAATGTAATGAATGTTTATAATTATGTAAAATATTTTAGTATAAAATATGAAATGGCTTTTTATAATGAACCCTTTGTAATGTTTTATAGATAGCTGTTAATAAAATGTCGTAAATTCGCCGGCTGAAAGTGCGGCATCGCTACGAGGTCTTTCCATAAAATAGTAAGAAAATTGTTAATAATAATTATTATACCTTTCTCTACACTAAACTACTTTCTTTATTTATTCACATATTCTACTTTTATAATATTCAAGTTATTTTACAGGAGGTGTTTATCATATCAATTTATTAATTTAATTTTTTTGTAGTTTTTAAAAAATGTTTAAATGTCTATTCATTTTTTATTGTTGCATTTTGGATATCAGTACACGCCTATAGTTGTGTCTTCATTTTTATTTTTACTTAGTTAAAGTAAAAAATACGGCAATAAAATATCTCAAACTAAAATTGAAAATTCCTGTTACCGATAATTGGTGGCTTAATAATTGGCATTAATTGGCATTCTCTGGCTATTGGAACCATTGGATTCTTAAGAGTTGTCTAAGGTGTCTCTGTTGCAACTTGTTTAATGCCTTCATATGTCGGCGGTACGGCACCCAGGTTTCGCTCCCATATAACATGGTGGGGATTATAATTACTCGGTACACTGCAAGTTTCGTTTTTGTACTCGTCATGATTGTAGAAAACCCTGTCTTTTAATTTCCAGAATGCTCTTGAGGCGCTGCTAATCCTGTGCTGAATTTCAGAGTCGATATCGGCCTTTTCCGAAAGCAAACTGCCGAGGTAATTGAATTCCGCTACATATTCCAATAGCTCCTCTCCGATTTTTATAGCATTGTTGTGATCTTCCGGGGGAGTGCACATGATTTTGGTTTTGTCGATGTTTAGCTTAAGGCCCAAAGCTTCGTATGCCTAGGTATATGTGTCCAATATTTCTTGTAAATGTTGTAATGTGTTTGCAACTAGAGCGCAGTCATCAGCGTATTGAAGTTCTGTGATGAATTTTGTACGTGTTTTTGCCCTGAGTCTTTTTATGTTGAACAGACCGCCGTCGTATCTGTATCTAATGCCCAATCCTCTCTCCTGCAGTTTGCTGTCCACTATAATAGAGAGCGCTGCCATGAATATGTTGAATAGGATAGGTGCTAAGACACATCCCTGCTCCTGTATTTGTTAGGAAGGGATCGCTCAGTGATCCATGATGGTGACACTCTTGACTTGTTGTTGTTATGGAGGCTTTTACTGCTATCTTCTGATGCGTGTCAAATACTCGTCAGCGAGTAATGGCAATATGTATATAGTTGCTACGTTTCCTGCTCTCCAGTCTACCATTCTCTTTTTGAGAGATGACTTTTTAGCTATATCGGAGATGAGCTTCCAGGAGCCTTCACTTGATAGCATGAGCCTGAACAGATTATCAGGGATTATCATCCTTTTCTCATATTTTCACTTCTGTGGTAGTACGTGGTTCCTGCCATCGGAAGCATTAGAAACAGGTATGCTCTGTATAATCAAAATCAGTAGACGCATTCCCGTATATCTTTCGGCTTAAATCCATTGAAGTAGGCCTGAAAACAACCACGTCCAGTGAGTAAATAAGTGAGGTGGTAGTCATCTCACCATGCCTTCTGTATTATTTTTGTCACTAAACTAGGGCACTATGTCTGGTATGAGGCGTTTAGTCCACTGAGCCACTTCACCAATGGCCTTCCACCTATTTTGCCAGTTGTTCAGCGTCTTTTGTTTGGCGCATTTATTTGCTACTACTCCCATGGTTGATTCCTCCACGTTCCAATTCGCTCTACTTCTGGAATAACCAGTACAGCCTCGGTAGACACAGTACGGAAGACACTGCATAAACTGATTCTTCTCAACACGTTTTGGCACATGTTACTATATTTTAGATAGCGTATACCTTCACACCACACCGGTGCAGCTTCGCACCACATCGTAGAGCAACGTGGAAACAGCAACATTTGAGAGAAGTCTGCGTGTACCCGATGAAAGCCGTCTATTGATCGGCATTAAGACTTTCCTAGTAATATATTCATTAACATGTTTGGTCATTTTTTCCACTCGTTCAAAACAATCCCTAGGTATTTGATAGTTTCCTTGGTACTGATTTCCATGTTTCGAAATTAGATTTTTATTAATGATTAATGATTTTTGTTTCGCTACATACCATAAAAGTTTGATCATACTGTATTTCGAGTGATGAAGCCAAAACTACATTTAGTAGTGACGTTGGAAATTGGGAGACCTTTAATATAGAGACTATAGCTGAATTTCTGAATTCTGATAGATTATTGGTTTAAAAATACTTCTAATTTTTCTTTATTTTTTCATGTCAAAAGTATTTCTTTCAGAAATAGGAAGGATGGACAAAATTTAAAGAATAATCAAAAGAAAGAAAAATAATAGATATAGATATGTAAAATGTAAGACAGTTTCAGTTAAAAATATTAAATTGTAAATAAGTAAATATAAATTTTTCCACTAAATATTATCGACCAAAAAAACTATCGACAACATTCAAGGCTTTAAATAGAGTGACATTCTTGATTTGACTATATGATTGAGTTTCGTCTATAAATACTCTACGCTAACTTAATTCTTCTATTGATATATTGATATCTGTAAATTAATTCAATTTTCCCCTGGCATTTACAGATATAGAAATACCATGCCGCCGCGCCGCGCCGGTTTACGGTATTTTCTTGTATACACTAACAATACCGTCTGCGGTTATTTAACCACTCCGCTTTTAAAAATGGAACGGTTATTATTTTTTAATAAATTCGATTCATTATATTAGATATAAAAAATTATCCTGTAAAATAAAATGAACAAGTTTTCTTATTAGACAAGGAATAACAAAAAAACTAAATATTTTTATAATTATGAAATTTTTAGAATATAGTTTTCAAGCCCAAGCTAACTATAGGATATATACCTATTTTTAAACTTAATATTTTTTATAGCTCGGGTTTACTTGATCTACCTCAAAAATATTTTATGAAGGAATTTCTCGCTATTATTGCTGTAAATAAAAATTTGTATCGAAAATTAAGAATGTAAAATAAAACTAGAATTATGTAGTTAAAAATATCTTAAAATAATCGCGTGTTATATGTGAAAATATATACCTATGTATGTTGTTAACAAAGATAGCTGTATTCCATAAATTATCCATGTGGTTTTATGTTACCTACTCACTAACGTTTATTATTTAATTTTTTATTTATTTTTTAAACATCCAAGCTATAGAAAACTTAGTGATTTTATGATAAGGCGGACTCTGACGACTCGTTTACTTGGTAAGTATTTTTCAGTGATATACAGGGTCTGGAGATAATGCGGCGAAGCTGCAAAATAAGTTAGAAATTCTATACAGATGTTCCATGCACCCTGTATACCAATTGCAAATGTTTGTCAAGTACACCAGTCGTCTGAGCACGCCATTAGGTACTAGGCTACCTGTCCAAGTTAGATGAGAGACATCTTTATTTTTGTACTCTGTATGTTTTGTATGAAATTATTAAAATAATTATTTTGTTGATATATATAAGTGTGAAGAATTGTAAAAAACTCACATAGATCATCTAAAAATCTACAATATTTTACCTCACTATTTTACCTCAATTAATGCTTTTAATACCAATATTTATTTAAAGATATTCATAGATAATATGAAAAAGCTATTTTTTAATATACCTTTTTAGATATACAGGATATAAACGAAAATATGTGAAAAAATCAGCTGATAACTTTAAAAAAAATAAAAATAATATCTAATATAATTAGAAAAATAATGGTCTTAAAAATAGTGTTAATATTCTAAAACAATGAAAAATATAAAATGAAAATCTTCTGAAAAATAGATATATCCTACAGAACTATATTTAGCAATAGAACTAATTTTAGAGCAATTAGAAATGAGATAGGTTCCAAGATTATATCGACGAAACTCCAACTGAAACAGTTCGAAATGAGCTGAATTCATTTTTATCATAAGTAACATAATTTTTGCATTTTTTCTGGCAGATAATTTTAGAGGCCTCAGTGAAGTCATGGTAGGCTTTGGAAAAAGTTTCTTTGGAAGTAATAGTTTAAGCGTCAAAATGATATTAGATCGCTATTTTGATAGTCTCAGCAGCGTTTTTATCAAATGATTGCTTTTTAAAATGTCTCTTACTTGTAGAAACGGCTTACATCATTGGCTACGGCCGACTTTAATCTAACGCTCGTACTATTGTGTATATGACTGATAAAATAAAAGCAAGTAATTTACAACAATAGATTCTTATAAATGCAGTGCCCAAGTCTTTGAGAATTACCCTGGTACTAACTTGGGGATCAAACTGCACATATCCGAAAACATTTGTTCTGTTTTAACTTCAGTTCGACCTGCTATGTAGTCATCGATAACAGGGCAATAAATACTTCACGTACATTCTACTGTTGTAACAGCGAATCTGAGGATATAATGCATTGCAACAATTGCTATCGTCTGCTATTTGAAGTAATAAAGGAATCTTGAATAAGCAATGAACGAGGCAATTAAATCATAAAACACATCTTTTTGAGACTATCAAAATGTTGATCTAAAAACACGTTGGCGTTTAAACTATTCATTCAAATAAAAAGCATCTTTTTTCCAAAGCCTACCATGACTTCACTGAGGCGTCATTTCTTGTTCACTGTCATTGGCATCTTAATTAGGTATTAGATACCTATTTAGTAGATACTTATTATACTTATTATACGCATATTATTATTAGTTATATGGTACAATATAGAGTAAGGAATGATCTTTCAATGGAATGGAAATTCCGTTGGATTCCGATCTGTTCACCCATAAAGTTTACATTTAGTAAGCTATAACTCAGCTACACAGATATATCCTGCATAACCATATTTAGCAATAGAACAAATTTTACAGCAATTACAAATAAGATAGGTCCTAGGACGGTATCGACGCAACTCTAACTAAAACAGTTCGAGACGAGCTGAATTCATATCATAAGTAACATAATTTTTTGCGTTCTACCTGTATTACTGTATTGTCTGTTGTCTGTTATGGTCTGTAATACTTTATGCAAAACGGTCCATTAGAACACATCTGAATTGTTAGCATTTCTAAAGCCAAATTGTACCTTTCAGATACTTTCTCAAATAATATGCTAATATCATAGGTAATGACAGAGATGGGATAACACTCGGTATATTGAAATTTGGGTAAAAACCCAATTTTTTGCATCCGGTATATACCCAACGGGTAAATGCAAGGTACATTGAATTTGGGTAAATACCCGATGTTTTGCATTCGGTATATACCCAATGGGTAAAGACGGGGTATGTTGAATTTGGGAAATACTATATACGCGGTATATACCTAAGTATGTTAACAAAATATTAATTTAACGTACTATAACAAATTTTAACAAAAAAAAAATATTGTTACCTTACTTATCTTACTCCACAAAGACTGCACAATAGCACAATAGCCTTAATTGGATCGAAAATACAGCACAACGCAGACAGTTCAATTCAAGTTAGGTAACTAATCGAATTTTACAACAGGGTTCCCGACGAAATATACTCGTAATAGGTACGTATACCCTACACCGTCTGGGTATATACTAGATATATACCCAAATTTCCTTATTATACCCAGGGGCGCAACTAGACACCGACTTTTGGGGGGGCTCAAGCCCTGACAGCGCTTTCAGGTGGAGCGGACCGTCCGCGACTTCGAGCAAGTACCATGAGTTTATATGAACAATTTCACATGAGCACGTATACTCCGTCCGACGGCTACCTTGAAAAAACATGACGGACGGTCCGTCGCGGACGCTCCGCTCCATCTGAAAACACTGTGAGACTTCTTAAGTTATACAGGGTGTCCCAGAAATAAGTGCAAGTATTTTAAGGGGTGGTAGATCTCGATAAAAAAACATGTTTTCTATTTATCGTCTTTCAAATAAGTCAAAAATAACGGAGTTATTTTACTTTGAGAATTTCTAAAAAAATGTGCTAAAATTTTAAGAACCACTGGATCATTTATGGATTCTCATTCTTGTAAATTTAATCTAAAACCTATGTTGCCATATTATCAAGAACATATGTTTTCTAGCTAAAAACTAAAAATTTCGAATTTTCAAAAAAAAAATTTTTCGGGAAAAAAACCTCGGGCGTGTTTCTGGGGTTAACTATACTACCAGTTAAAATACTTGCACTTATTTACATACAGGGTGGGTTAAATTGGACGCTTTTAATGGGAAACACCCTATTCTATAGGAGATAAATGAAAACTAATGTCGATGTCGGTCTCTGGAGGTCAATTTTTATCAAAAACATGATAGTAAAAGCCGCACATCGATATCTGTTAATTACGGGGTGTTTTCAAAAAATGTTCATTTTTAACAAATCGCTATAACTTTTTAGCTATGGAAAATTTGGTATTTTTATGAAAACATTTCTAAAGTACATTTTTTACGCAGAATTTAATGGTATGAAGTATATATTTTTTTAAATTAATAATTTAAGAGTTATTAACAGTTATTAACAGAAAAATTGATTTCTTGTTTGAGACTCCCTGTAGATATATTTTTAATTACCTTTCCAAAAATATAGCATACTTAATATTTTGTTATAGTCCCCTTCGAAATACAGAATTTTTAAAAGTTCGCCACTTTTAACTAGTAGGCTTTGTCCCCTTATTGATGATCTGCCCCTAATGGAACTCGAAAACATATTTTTTCAGCAAAACCATGTGCCGCCTCAGAACACTGGTTATCAGCAAATTTTTCCAGCCAATTTCGAGAATAATGAATAGCTATCGAAGATCTCAGCTGTTGGCCGTCGAGGCCGCCGGACTTAGCGCCTATGGGTTTTTCTGTTTGCGGAAGAATAAGGGTTCTTATTTTCATATTGCCCGTATAATCTAGGTAAGAATTAGAATTACTTAGCGGTTATGCGAGGGTATCTTTTATCCCCACTGAGTTAATGAATTCCGCGAGAAATGTTCAAAAACGGTCCCGTCTGTCCATTACAGAAGACGGTCATGTCGAACACCTGTAGCACAATCTCAGATATAGTTTAAATGTGTTGATGTAAATGTGTAAATTGTTATAAAATTCTGCATCTCTCATTGCAAATATTATTTTCATTTTAATTGCTGCTCACAGCTAGATTTTTTTTGTATTACAGTGGGCACCGTTCAAAGCGTACTTATTCAAAATGGACGATTTTTTTAAAATCTATCTCGGAGGGGAATAGAGCAAAATATCAAGTATATTATATCTTTGAAAAGGTAATTTTAAATTATTTTCAATGAATTAAAAATATACAGGGTGTCCCATATAAAAAATCCAATTTTCTGTTGATAACTCTTAAATTATTAATTTAAAAAAAATATACTTCTATCATTAAATTCCACGTAAAAAGGTGCTTTGGAAATGTTTTCATAAAAATACAAAATTTTCCATATCAAAAATATTACAGCGATTTGTTAAAAATGCACATTTTTGAAAAACACACCGTAACTCCGAAACGGTAGGTAACAGATATCGATGTGCGGTTGTAGTTGTAGTTGTGTTTACCGTCATGTTTTTGGTAAAAATTAAGCTTCAGTACACCGATATTAATTTTCATCTATCTTCTCTAGAAAAGGGTGTTACCCTTTAAAAGAGTCCAATTTGGCTCAACTTGTACATACGCTTAATCTATGGACATTTTTTAGATTTATTATTTGGAAATTGTTTAACAAATTATTTATGACGTTAGAAAAAGAAATGCATGTTCTATTTGGAGTAAAAATTACTTTTTGTGCCTCACCTAAAATGTCAAACGTACGCCAAAAAAAGTATCATTTTTACTCCTAATAAAACAATACTAAAAACTTAAAACTAATATCAATAACCTTGGTGATCAACCATAAGAACCTGACGATTGTTGCTTAACTTTGCTCGTATAATCGCACTATATTACGTGGTTTTATTGAATCGCACCAAACATCTGGGAGGGCTAATTTTGAGGTTGGGGGGGCTAAGCCCCCCTAGCTCCCCCTAGTTGCGCCTCTGATTATACCCATTGGGTATTTACCCACTGTCCATCACTGAGTAATAATGTAGGCCTATAGTTGTTTTGATCTTGTTTACTACCCGACTTAAGAATGGAAACAATTATAGAGTTTTTCCAGTCTGCTGAAATTTCAGAAGTGGATAATATGGTTATGGTTATTATTATTATTATTACTATTTCAGTCTTCCTATATACGCAAATAAGTTTGTAGAAAAATAACACATCAACTAATTTTATATGAAAAGTGTCTCTTTCTTCACAATCAATAACCTACGGAGTTTTCATCACACTTATTTATTTATATCCTGTATATAATAAATATAACTTTATTTTGAAAACGACAAAAGTATTAGTGGCAAATGTATATATTTAAGGTTAAAATAAATTATGGTATATCTAATGATCATTTTAAAAAGTTTTTGTACATATCAATATTCCAGCTTTTCTCGAGAACAGAACTAAAAATGTTCAATATTGCAAGTATAATTTTTATAGCTGCAATATTTTGTACAGAATAATTTCGTATGGAACTCTCGATAAGCTATCATGTACTAAAGGGCACATTTAAATGATTTTTATTTAATATCATTCCAAAAATTTTGCACATCAATGCGATTTACTAATATGAGAAATTCTGCGTAAAATCTACGATTTTAAACACCATCCTAAGAAAGGTAAAAGCTTCTAAAACCAGCGCATGCAACATTTCTCATAGAAGTAGTTCCTAAGTACGCACTTCAGCATATACGATATATCATTGAGCCTAATATATTCGTATATTGTTTCTGAAGATTAATAACACTTATTTTTTTATTGTATTCCATACAAGCGAATCGCGAAGGTGCGGTAAGAAATATATAATATATATTACTACATAAGAAAATGTATGCACATTATAATATAATAGCACGATAAGTTCTTGTATATAGGTACGAGTACATATAATTAATTTGTGGTTGTCATTTTTATAAATATATATTTGAAACCAACAATATTTATCGATCTTCCTAAAAAATGTGAATTGTAGCTTTTGGGGAATATAATATAATCTCTATATAAGAATTTTATAATCGTTAACTTTATCGATATATGAAAATGTCATCGGAAACTTTGTGAATTTGTGACAGGAAGGCAATTCTGAAATGTATAATAATTATTCTTATAGGGGTATCACATTTTTACTGTTGTTTTAGCAGGATGTCAAAAATTGATTCTAATTATTTTAATGTATTATTTAAATTAATTCAACTGTATAAGTTTACATATACAGGGTGTCCCAGGCTGATCGCGCATTAGAAGTTTCTAGAGAACTACAAGATCTAGATCTGAAATTTTTTGCACATCATTGTTTTACAATGAGATCTATCAATTAAAAATATTTTCAATATGGCGGCACTTTCGGAAATACCGGAAGTTGACAGCAACTTTCTTATTTTAAATGGGTACCTCTATTTGTTATTACATACTTAAATTTTCTGTAAAATTTTATGAATTTCTATATTAACCATTCTATACTTAACATTAACCGTTTTTGAGGAAAAAAATATTTAAATTTCTTGGACAAATAAACTGCTTGTCAAAAAATGTGTATAAGCTTAAACGTCAAATTTAGTGATAACCACAACTATTTGCGACAAAGAGAAGACATGTGGCTATCTATTTCAAAAAATTAAAGTGTTCGAATATCGTAGAATAATGGCCGCAGCTGTCATGTAATTGAGCGATTAAAAAATTATCATAAATATTTTTTTTTCAAATAGAAACCCACTTTTTTATTTCACTAGTGAAAAGGTTTTTCAATTCGTTACTTTTTGCCGACGGGCAAACCGCTGGTGATATTTATTGTACAAGCGCTTGGTTATACTGGTATTTTTTTGGTACTAATTTGGTATTTTTGGTACTAATTTGATATTATTTGGTAATAAACTGGTATTATTTCGTAATAAACTGGTTTTATTTGGTATTAAACTGGTATTAAACAGGTATTTTGTTGGACATCTGGCAACGCTGGATTAGACGCACGTGGCGATGACGGCCGGGAATCTGATTGCAACATTTCTAGCCCATTTGCATCTAAAGCTAATACTGAAAAATATCTATATTTCTAGCCCCAAGTACATCTAAAGCTAATACTGAAAAATATCTGGAATCTAAAGGTGCTTTGACAAAATAGTTCAGTTCTGGAAGTCTTTCAGAAGATACCACTCTACATGTTTTGGAAACTGATTATACCCAAGAAAATAATATAGTTTCTAAAATACTAAAGCAATGGTTAATGTCAAAAATTGGTGATGAACTCTGGAGCACTCTAAACTGCAATAGTCTATTTAATAACATTATTTTTAGCACATCAATTTTACTTCCAAATTCTACTGCAAACTTCGTGGCAAACTCGATTTCGGGATCGACTTTAATATGCAAAATAACCTGCTTTTGTAAAAAGCAAGTAACTTTACAAATAAAATATCATTCTTCTACAAAAACCACAAAAACAAGAGTTACAAAGGCACGCTGGGTAAGCTCAAATTTTCAAACACACTTGATAAATCATTTTGATATAACAAATAACTTATTTATACCAAAAATTAGTAATAATCGCAGTGTTAAATCCGAGGTTAAATCAGAGGTATGCAATAATTCTTCAAATACCTCTGAGGCACAACCAAAAATAACTTCATTTCTAAAAAAGCCTTCTACCGAGCCTTCTACGAAAAATGCCCAGGAAATTACAGAGGCATGCAAACCCTCATGTAGCAAAATTGTACCCCCTAATCTAATATGTGAAGCTCCCTGTAATCAAAGAAATCCTAAATACTGTAAAAATACTAGACTGCGTAATTATCCCCCCAACTAAACGAGCCTCGGAACTACCCTTATCAGCCGCCACTTATACCATCCACAAGCAATAATAATTATCTCCCCGATGTTACCCCTTTACTACCATTATCAGCTGCTGCTTTAACCTTACCGTCAACAAGCAATAATTCAATTTGGAAGTCTACAAAATACAGCCGCTCGCAAAGGAATAAAAGAAAAATTGAAAAGTTTCAGTATAATCAACCTCTTATAACCAACTTTATTTCGATAGTAGAGAAAATAAATTCTACTCTTAAGGAAAATGGAGAAATATCGAAAGCTCTTAAGGAAACTATGATGGTTTGTCTAAATGAACCCGAGAATGAACCTGATGCGAATAAGCCAGAATCGAGGCCAGAATCAATGCCAGTAAACAAAATTTTAAACATGTTGCTTAAGACAGACTTTGGTACTAATTTGGTATTTTTCTGGAAATAATTTGGTATTTTTGATACTTTTTTTAAAAAATTGGTATTTATTGTACACCATTTTTGGCAGTGGTTTGTCTCTCGCTTTTTACCTATACATAAAATAAATAATTTTTAAGTTATTTAGGATTTAGTTTTAAAGGGTGTATTTTTCTTGATTTTAACCAGAAGCCTATGACTTTAAGCGTTAAGTGATGTAAAACAATAGATCTGGTCATGTCATATTACACTTTATTCAAAAAGCAGTATGTCATCGATAATAATTTTTTGGCATCAAGCCAACTTTGCGCCTTTTTTTCGATCATACGGTATATTATTAATATACGGTAAAATATCTATTATTTTATAATAACTATTAGATGTCACTAAAGAATGAAAATACGGAGATATATTTTTATAACGATGTACTTAAACAGCCGTTAAACGGTAGCCTACTAAAATGCCGTTAATAGATATTGTGACGTCGTTCATGTCGGCGGAAAGTAATGCCTAGCCATAAGCATATTGCAAGAGCACCTGTAGCTCCGTGGCTGAGCCTATCGGTTCGTGAGCGCATGGTTAGGGTTTCAAATGTCACGCTGAACAAGACTTTTTTATATTTTTTTTGCTTATAGTGTGATCTTATTGCATTGGTTTCACTTTTTTTGGTTGGATTGGTTTAGTTATTTGGCGTGTTGGTTAGCGTGATTATTTGGAGGGTGTTAATTCATTGGTTAGTTGGTTATTTGGTGGGGTTGGTTGGTTTTTACTAATTTATATTTGTTTTTTAAATTTTTTTATCAGTGTCGAGGTTAGTTGCGTTGGTTAAGTTGGTTATTTGGTGGGGTGGATAGTGGTGGTTAGTCCTAATAAAATTCCTATATTTCAAAAAGCCGTCAAGTGCGTCACATCAACGACGTCATACATATAACGGCATTTTAGTAAGCTACCGTTTAACGGCAGTTTAAGTACAGCCTTTTTATAAATACACTTTTTAAACTCTCAAGGCAGGCAGTATTTCTAATAGAGGAAATTCAAATAATTAGTTTTCTGACAGATGGAAAAAAATTGACTGTTTTAAAACGGAATTTTAAATAACTTAAAAACTATTTATTTTAGGTAGGTATAGGAATATGTATAGTCAAAAAGTAATGACTTGAAAATCCTTTTCACTAGTGAAATAAAAAATATTTATAATTTTTTAATCGCCCAATTCCATGACAGCTACCGCCATTATTATATATGACATTCGAACAATTCAAATTTTGAAATAGATAGCAACATATCTTCTCTTTATGTCACAGTGGCTGTGGTAAATAAGTAAATTTGACATTTAGGTAATACACATTTTTTTGACAGGTAGTTTTTTTTGTCCAAAAATTTTAAGTATTTTTTTTCTCAAAAACGGTTAATGTTAGATATAGAGTCTTTAACATCAATATTCATAGAATTTTACAGAGAATTTAATTATGTAAAAAACATGGGGACACCCATTTAAAATAAGAAAGTTGCTGTCAACTTCCGGTATTTCCGAAAGTGCCGCCATATTGAAAATATTTGTAATCGATAGTTCTCGTTGTAAAACAATGATGTGCAAAAAATCTCAGATCTAGATATTGTAGTTCTCTTCTAAAACTTCTAATGCACGCTCTGTGAGACCCTGCATACCTATGCTAATAATTATGGGAATACAATGCACTACTTAGTCATAGGTAATATAATTATAATAACGATAAAGTTAACTTCATTTTAAATATGCTGTAAATATGATTACTGTTGATTGTATATGAAATTGTGTAAAAAATATAATGCTTTAAAGATAATAAATAATATAATAATAAGAACAAAAAATAACCAAATAGAGAACTCAGTTTTGTGATAAATGTTGCATTATGTGTTTATATGTTTTGTTATTACTTTAAATGTTAGTGTAAATAAGATAATAATATAACGTTAATATAGTATTGTATTAAATATAGGGCCATATTTATCCGAGGTATGACATGTTGTAATGCCCAGTTTGGTATGTGGAAATATTATTAATTAATACAAAATATTATAATTTTAAGTAAATAAATATTACATAAAATATAGCGTTGCTTTAGTTACATTCCTCCACTATGTGCTACATAGAGTTCTACATAAATGGCGAATGCGCCGGGATAGGACTACAAAGTTGTAATGATCTGAATACTTTCATATTGAGAGAATTTTCCTGTAAAATATTACATATTTAAGTTCATCTTTTATTAGGTTACCATACAACAGAAACACAGTTAACTACTGACATACAAACATATGTATATGTACTATCATCAATTTTTAGTTTTAAGGAATTGAAAAAAAAATAATGCTTAGCCTTTTATACAGGGTGTTTCAAAAAATATGTGTCATCTCTCGTGGGGAGATACCTCACGTAAAAATAAGATTTATTTTTCTTATCAACATAGGTCCGATCCGTGTTAAGTCTTGTAGAATGTAGAATGTTAAGAAGGGGAGTTAATCACCGCGACCTTATAGATCTATTGTGTGTTCCCCTTTCTTGAGTTATAACGAGTTATAACTCATCATACAGTCTCAGGGCTTTAAGAAAAGCCAGTATCTGAGACGGCTCCACAGAGGCCAGCTCTCCATCCTCGACATCAGACGTGCCAAGGTTCATGGCACGAATGGTCATCGTCTCGGCACTCTGATGGAGTGTTCTGGTGTTTCCCCATTTTCCCCACAAAATCTGCATTCGCCGTTGTTTCTCAGTTTCAGCCTACTGAGGTGTTCGTTGAGGAGAAAGTGTCCTGTTAGAAACCCCGTGACAATCCAAAGATTGTTTTTACTTAAATCAAGGAAAACCTTTGATTTTTCTCGGTCGTAAGTTCTGAGGAACTTTTTCGAGTGTCTTAGACCGTTGGAGGACACCCATTCTATATTACGGATGGAGTCTTCCAGATTCTTCAGTTCCGCTTTCAGTTGGTTCCCGTTAGGAAAACAGAACGGTTCTGGTCCAGTTAGTGGAGTGTTCGCTTCTTTTCTAGCTAGATCATTTGCTTTTTCATTGCCTTCTATCCCTTGGTGAGCAGGCACCCAAACTACACCGACTTTATTTTCTTTGCCTAATTTGTTAAGCTTCTCTAGGCATTCTTTGGCCAACTTCGAATTGATGGTTACTGAGTTGATCGCGTTAAGTGCTGCTTGACTATCGGATAGGATGGCAATTTCCTGTTTTCGATAGTTTCTATCTAAGATAAATTGTACGCATCTTTCGATAGCGTAAATTTCTGCCTGAAGGATACTGGGGTAGGTGCCCATTAGTTCGGAGTATTTAGTTTTCGGCCCAAATACTCCTATCCCTGTCCCTGCTTTGGTTTTGGAAGCATCAGTATACCACGTGATGGTATGGTCTTTTATATGCTGAGTAAGCGTTTCTTTCTTCCAATCCTTTTTATTACTCAATACTACAGTGAGGTGTTTCTCAAAGTTGTAAATTCTTGGTATGTCATCCACTGGGAGTTGGTGTTAAGTCTTAATAATCATTCGATTTTTTATAATTTTCTTCCAAGTATTTTAGTGATTCGAATGAAATTTTGAGGGTAAAAGTTACTATAAGTGCTACATATTTTAGTGCTAAAAAAGTGTCGATAACACTGGAATATTTTTCAAAAAAAACATGTGCGCCACTGACAAAATCATAGCCAGGCCAATTAAATATTATTTCTTGATATTTTGTTAGAATTCCCCCTCCTTGATAGAGATAAACGCAATTTCATTAATCACAATTAATAAAATTTAATAAAATTATATATTTACCTAATTTATTATTAAATATTATTACTATTAGTATTATTACTATTAGTCCAATATTCAATATACAGCAATTTCAAATAAAAAAATAATGGTATTTAACATAATTGCAAAAGACCTAATTTTAAAAATCTTTAACATTTTGTAATTCTAAAACTATGCAATATGCATTTCCATGCCCATGTTTATAGGAACTTTTTTCATATTTTTTGATGAGAAATCAATTAATGATATTATTTTTTTTTAAGATATTAGATTTGGAGCAAGGCAAATTAATAATATTGCGTTTATCTCATCAAGGAGGCCAAAATCGACCAAATATGAAGAGACAAGTTTTAATCAGCATTAAACTCTTTAAACTATTTCGCTAACAAGAGAAAAAAAGTCAGTGGCGTACATGTTTTTTAAAGAAAAAAATTCCAGTCATAACCCATATGCACGTCTCTGATGAATATGTTGACGCTTTTTTAGCTTTAATATATATCGCAGTTGTAGTAACTTTTACCATCAAAATTTTATTCGAAACGCTTAAAGCACTTGGAAGAAAATTATAATAAATCGAAAAAATATTAAGATTTTAACACCCTGTAGCTACAAAGCAGAATCGGACCTATGTTGATCTGAAGAATAAATTTTATTTTTACGTAAGGAATCTCCCCGCCAGAGATGGCACATGTTTTTTAAAACACCCTATATAATACCTCTCTAGTAGAACAATAAATTGTAAGTTATTCCGTGAGGGAAAAAGACTTTTATAAGATTTACTAAGTTTGTATTCTTATTTTAATACTATAAATATGTGAGAACCCGAAAAAGTTCTATCATATATACGCCAGTCGTCTAAGACATTTAGTAAGGCAAACATTGCAAACGGGACTGTATCTACCATTTTTTAATATATTGTTAGGACCCATGAGACTAAGTTATGCCCAATTTTGCAACCCTTAAAACCCTGTGCTACTCCCGTGATACTCAAAAAACCTGAAAATTTTGGTACTTATTTCAGTTTTTCTGAAAAAACTATGTTTAGAAAGCATTTTTCAAATTTAATTGTTCTATACTTTTATAAAGTCAACTAAATTTCCTACAATTTAAGTCCAACCCGAGTCCTCTAGGCTAATTCGTTGTCGAAATACAGCCAATCAAATATCGGCTATTTTTTTGAAAAACTAAAAATGTATGAGTACGGTCACATTCCAAAGCACGTATCGCCTAAACTAATGGCTCTAGAGAAAAGTCATGAGAAATAAAGTTGTAGAGAATTTATTCAGCTTTAATTTGGTGTAAGAATAGGGCAGCTAGGTGTCGTATTTTCCTCAAAAACGAAAAGTGAAGACATTGGCATCAGTCACCACCTCTGTGAAAGTGTTGAATAAAAAAGTTAATGTTGATCCTCTCACCATATTCCAGAGGGTCTGCATCACCAAACAATCCGATGAGCAATTGAACCAGCATTTTGCTTATGAGCTAGCACCATATCCGTTGTCCTTGTTCACTGAAGAAGGAATGTGCAAGGGTACTGAATCTTCCTTCTATTCAGCATTTACACCGCTCGCTAAAAATATTATCCCAGGAAACAAGGTGTTTTGGTAGTCCGGCATCGAAATTATTCGTCAGAGATATTGTGGCTGGATACGTCAGCTACGTTTTAAACAACTTTGGTAAAAATGTTGCAGTTGTTTTTGATACATACATCAAAATACATCAATCACCAGAATACGCCGATGCTGAGATAGTGAGAACTGCCCTCTCCAAGAGTTCATCGTACGAACAAGTTTTTATCATGAGGGATGATATTGATTTACTAGTCCTCCTAAATGGCTTGAGCTGTGAACAAACAAACCTCCACTTCCAGAAATGCTGGCGAGAAGATTTTGTTGAACCTCTGTGGAGGGGATTAGGGCACGCTGAACAGCGTGGGGGTCGAGAAAAATCCATCCGACTGGGGATGGACCACCATGGGTCTTATGCCAATAACTATGCGTGCAGAGCCCGCCCCTCAAAACCTGCTTAAGATGGTTGCAAGCAGATGCAAGAAAGGCTGCTCCTATTGTCGTGATCCTGGATTGGACCACCGTCGTCACCAATCTTGTAGTCGCTGCCACCAAATGTTGTAGTTCTCTATTTGACTCGTATCACCACTTGTTGGGAATGTTATTCTTTATTTTTTTTATAATTAAATTCTTACTAAACGTTATTTATTACTTTTTTATTTTAAACATACAAAATATAAATTTAGTATTACGTCTGTGAAAAATTTTTATGGAATGTCCCCGGTCCCTTCTGTGACCGTGCTTTTATCGAGAATACCCTCTCCGAAAATCCACAGCGGGCGTACCTACTATTTCTTAATAATATATTTTCAGGTAGGTTTGCAAAGGACAAACATGACCATTTCTTAAGTAAATAGAAACCAGACTCGCGTCTGAAAGTAAACGAATTACAAAGGAAAACTAAAAATGATGCAACTATTTATGTTCTTCTTCCAAATTTCATCTGCAAGGTAATGGTTCTGTTTATTTGCATCACCCATCTTTCTGAGAATAATGTTGATGGTATTTTCATTACCTTAAATTCTTTAGGCATAGCCGTAGAATAGAGGTAAAAATAATATTTTATACAATTGTCGAATATACATATACATATAACGCAGTAAATCTTAATGTTCACAACACCTCCCATAATGAGAGATTTCTGAGGTGAAAGTGATATGAAATCTCAAAACAAATGTTTATATAATTAATTAGTATAACTCAGATGGAAATGAATAAAAGTACATATATAAAAGTATTATACAAGTCTTAACTACTAATTATAACTAACTTACATTCTAACTTAACTAACATTTTTTTTTATAACTATTGCAGATTTAAAAATGTATCAAATGCGGAAATTATTTTTCTTTTAATGGTCGCCTTGATGGTACATACCCAATGGGTCTGCGCGAGGGCGCCTGTAAATTAACATTCTCTTCTTCGGAGTTTTCATAGTTACCTACATTTTCAGAGTTTTGGCTAATATTACGATTATAATGAGCAACATATCTATCACTATTTCTAGAAGATGGTTCCACAGACTGATTAACTCTAATGCATAAGTTTGGAATAATTCCGCAACAGGCTGTCTTGTTAGTACATTTTGTATACAATTTATAAATAATAAAAATAATAGCAAGAAGAGCTAAGATATAGGCAATTACAGATGCTGGAAATGTATAATTGTTTACAAGTTTCCTTTTTAGAATTTCATCACCTAACTTTTCAATATCTTCTAGCTTATGGCTCGCTACATTAAGTTCGGGGATGTGCTTTGTTAATTTCCTATAATGTTCGTTGAGAAATATTTCACTAATGTTTATTTTTTCTTCCTTTATCCTTTCGCAACAATTATCACTAATGTCGAATGGTGGAATAAAATCACTTGAAATATTGGACTGGACTGTATTTCCATGAGGGATTAGCATTGATGATGCGCTATAAGCTTTACATTGTTTACCTATAGTGACACTACCGCAATTTTTTAGTATTACATCTACGTGATTTTTTTTATTATTACATGATATCGTAAGAGTTTCTGGATGAGGAACTGCAAATAACAAGTGTTACTGGTAATTATTATAAATAAATTAACCCTAAAACAAAATATATAATAATAAGCTAATTAAAATTTATTAATTCTAGTTTTATAATCTATATATACTGATTATGTTTAGTTTTAATAATAAAACACAATCTATTTGCATGAATAGTTTGTTTATTTTTCCTTTTTGAATTGTATAATTTACATCTGATATTTTTTTATAATAGTATAGACCAATCCATAAGGCAGATTTTTACTTCTGCCACTCGAACTGATTCGTCGTAAAGTAACACTTTGTCACCAATTTCGAATATTCTGGTATAACTGTTTTTATCGTAATTATTTTTTGATATGTTTTTACATTTTAATAAGTTTTCTTTAGCTAATTGATTAGAATGTTGCATTTTTTGTTTAAGATTGTTTATGAAATCATCATAAGTATAATTGACTTTAGGTGGTTGTTTAACTGATGTTGGTAATGTAGGAATATGTCCGAATAAAAGTTCAAATGGAGAAAATTGTGTAGCAGTGTGAGGTGTAGTATTATATGTAAATGTTGCATAGGGAATCCAATTATCCCAGTCTGTTTGAGATGTCTTAATGAAGTGTCTTAAATATTCTTCTAGAACTTTATGAGAGCGTTCTAGTGCTCCGTTTGACTCTGGGTGATAACTTGTTGTTTGGATCTTTTTTATCTTTAAAAACTTGCAAGTACTTTTAAAAATATCACTTAAAAAATTTGACCCCTGATCTGTGACTAGCATGTCAGGTATTCCGTAAATGCATATAATATTCGTTACAAAATGATGCGCTACAGTTACAGCTTCTTGATTTCTCATAGGTATATTAATTATATATTTTGTTAAATCATCCTGAAAGGTTAATATGTATTTGTGACCATTTTCGGTTTCTGGTAGTGGTCCAACTATATCTAAAAAACATTTTTCGAACGGTTTTGATGCCGTGGTCGTAATTACCATAGGCATTTTTGTTTTTCGAGACTGTTTATTTTTTTGACAAAGTTCACATTTTTTTATAAACTCTTTTATGTCTTTTTTCATACCTTTCCATGTATATAATTGAGATAATTTTTTATATGTGCGGGATGACCCTTGATGACCTCCTAATGGACAATTGTGATTTTCATTTAATAATACAACTTTTTCAGCATCTGAGGGGTTGATAAGACTGTTGTTAAATATTGTAATTTCTGAATAGAGGTCTTTAAAAATATATCTTATCATAGGAAGAACGATTTCCCATTTGACTAATGAGTTGTAATGATATTTTATAAATGATAGTTCGGTTTTTTCGTTGGATATAATATTTCGTAAAGTTAGTAAGCAAGACCAAATATTTTCATAATTAATATCACTGAATGTATTTTCGTTGTCTGTTAATAGAAATATATTACAATTATTTTGTTGATACTGAAAAACTGACGGCATGTCTAAAGGATTTGTGTTATCGTAATGTTCTAAAAATGTATTAATTTGTTTATTTTTTTCTAGAATTTTAAAGTCGTTTTTGTTGAATAATTTTGGCAAAAATAAAACTATAGGTATAAGTTGTGGTGTTTCAAACAGATTTGTGTTTTTTTCTTTGACTTTGGAATTAATAATTATATGGCTTTCGAGATGTGTTTTAAAATTATCATAATTGGTAATAATAGAATTGACATTTGTTGTGCTAACTATTCTACTCAATGCATCAGCATTTGTATTAATCTTTCCAGCTTTATAAATTATTTCATAGTCATATTCTTCAAGTTTTATTCTAAAACGCGTCAAACGAGAACCAGGGTCTTTGATATTAAATATATAGAGTAGGGGTTTGTGATCTGTAACAATTTTAAATCTTGTGCCAAAAATATATGGACGGAAATGTTTTACTGCCCAGACGATTGCAGTTAGCTCTTTTTCTGAAGTTGAATAATTTTGTTCTGCTTTATTTAGAGTTCTACTAGCAAACGCTATTGGACGATCATGATTAACCTTACCCTGCGATAAAATTGCTCCTACTGCGAAATTACTCGCATCTGTTGTTATAATAAATTCTTTGGTAAAATCTGGGTATTGGAGAACAGGTGGAAAAGTTATACTATCTTTAAGAATTTGGAAAGAATTTTCGCATTTTATACCCCAATTAAAAACAGAATCTTTTTTTAATAATTCGGTTAAAGGTTTAGCAATTTTAGCGAAATTTTTGATAAATTTCCTATAATATCCTACAAGCCCTAAAAAAGATTTTATATCTTTAGGATTTTTAGGTTGCGGAAAGTTTGTTACACATTGAATTTTTGATGGATCTGGTTTAATGCCGTTTTCTGTAATAATGTGACCTAAGTATAAACATTCTTTTCGTAAAAACTGACACTTCGAAGGTTGAAGTTTTAAATTATGTTGTCTAAATCTTTGAAAAACTTCAATTAATCTATCGTTATGTTCATTTAAGTTGTTTGCATAAATTACTATATCATCTAAATAAATAAAGCATTTCATACCATTAAGACCGCTTAAAACTGTGTTCATGAGTCTTTGAAATGTGGCGGGAGCTCCTTTTAAACCGAAAGGCATTCTGTTATAAACGTAATGTCCTGTATTAGTGCTAAAAGCGGTTTTATTTTTATCTTTTTCGTCCATTTCTACCTGATGAAATCCACTAGTAAGATCTAAGGTAGTAAAATAATGAGATTTTCCTAACTGGTCTAAAATTTCTGCTATATTAGGTAGAGGATATGCGTTTCCAATGGTAATTTCATTTAACTTTCGAAAATCAACGCATACTCTAAATTTAGGTGATAATGGGTCGCTTTTCTTAGGAACAACTAGTAAAGGACTATTCCAAGGACTGTCCGAAGCGGAAATTACCCCGTCTTTTAACATTTGCTCAGTTTGTTCATTAATTATTTCTTTATGTTTGAAAGGCAATCTATAAGGTTTTACGTTAATAGGACCTTTATTACTTTCTGTCGGTATAGTGTGTTTTATTGTGTTGGTGCTTGTTAGTTTATCGCCTTCTAAGTAAAAAATATCGTTAAAATCTCTACAAATATCTAATACTGAATTAGTTTCTTCTTCATTTAATTGGTCTAGATTAATTTCTTTTCTTATTTTAGCAAAACGATCGATAATGTCATAATTATATGTTTCTATAAATTCGTACTCATTAAAAGAAATAGGTTCGACATTCACTCTAGGTGTATGGATAGTTTGAGCTTCATTAGAAATATTTAATATGCTAACTAAACATTTATAGTTCTGGACTTTTGTTAGGCTTGACCCTAGATATAAATGTTCGGATAATTGTTTTGAAACTACTATGCCTTCGGACGAAGATAAATTAGCTAGAGCAGGTACAATAATTTGACATCTCGCGGGAATTATTGTAGTTGCTTCTGACGGCAAAATTTTAAAAAAATTGTCTTCAAAATTAATGACTCCGTCTTCGTAATTTATTTTGGCTTTATACTTTTGCAAAAAATCGCGTCCTAATAGTCCATCACTTTTAATCGGTATACTATCTGGCACAATGTGAAAAGGATGAGTTATTGCTTTGTTATTGTTTAATTTAATTGGGATGTTACAAACACCTTTAGTAAATACAGGTTCTTTACTTATACCTTTTAATTCTATAATGCAAGTTTTATTTAATTTTAGATTATTTTGTAATAAGATACATTCTTTCAATAAAGATATATCTGCCCCTGTATCTAATAAAAGATGTAATTCTTTATCTTTTATATCTAAAGAAGGGATTTTAATTATCTCTAATTGTTGGTAACTATCGGAAAATAATACTGATTTATGCGGTATGTCAATTAAGTTTTGCTCAATTTTAATTTTATTTTTATGCTCAGGTAGTGTGTAATTCATAGAACAGCTATTATCTAATTTTAAGAAGCGCTTAATCGGCTGCTCGCGACCAAGGCTTCGCTCTCGTTTCCCGAAAAATTTTGAGATGTGCTCGGTTCTGAAAAATAATTATCTGCTGAATTGATTAACGACTGAGAATTTATAGTTTGAATTTGTTGTGGTGATCTATTATTTGAACTATTAAAATTGGTAGTACTGGATTCATTATTGTAATTAGAAAAATTTTGAGATTGTTGAGGTATCGAAACATTTTGCTGCCGTTGAGGAACTTGTGAGTTATTAAAATTTCTTGGATTCTGAGAATATCTATTATTGTAATTTGAACGAGGATTATTACTGTTATAATTGTTACCATAATTACGATTATAATTACGCACGTCGTTGTTCTGATTAAAATTTTGATTGTTGTAGTTTCGATTAGTGAAACGTCCTTGATTATATTGTACTGTATTTACGTCTTGTCTATTTGAAAAATTATTATTGCTATTAAAATTTTGCGGTGGGCGTGTCTGATTATTGCTAGGTACATTTCTATTATATGAGTTACTATTTTGTTCGTATTGCCTAAGCTGTCTACACTGTGATGTTAAATGATTATTTTTAAAACAAAATAAACAGGAATTATTAGAAGAATGATTATTTAATTGTCTATTTCCACGCTCTACAAAACCTATATTTTTAAAATGCGAGTTTTTAAACCTGTCATTATTCTCAAGTTCCATTTCAATTGCTAATGATAAAGCTTTATCTAAATATGTAGTATTTTCGGCAATAATACGCATTTGAATTTTTTCATCGTTGAGTCCTTTTCTAAAAGTATTGACTAAAATGGAGTTTAAATTTTCTATTAAAACAGTAGCTTCGTTATTTGCATAATTTAAGTGACACGTTTCTTTATATTTATTAAAGAGAATTTGTAATCTATCGCCATATTCTTTTACAGTTTCCCTAAATGTTGCTTTATATTCATTATTTATTAAGAAATGCGATGGTGGTGTTTTTATCAGTAAAGATGCTCTAATAAGAAATCTTTTAGTTCTTCCCAATTTTGAAGCTTGTTTATATTGTATTTACCTCTTGTGCCTTCCCTTTTTAATTTAGTACCAAAAATTAAAATCTACTAGTAATTCTTTTGATCCACTTTGGCAATTTTTTAATATTGAATCACAATTTTTTAAGAAAAATTGCGTTGAATTGCGTCACCTGACCATCAAATGAATTTATTAAATTCAGAACATCAGTTGCGTCTTTACCTCCTGCCATTATTATATTTTATTAACGATTTATTACTGGTTAAAATTATTGACTATTTTATAGATGTATTTTTAGTTGAAGAGAAAAAAATATTTGATTTAAGCAATATTTTTTTTTTTTATTGCAGCCAGAATTATTATTGTCTTAACTTAAATCTAACTAACTAAAATCAGAAGAAAAAACAGTAGCGTCACAATACAGTAAACAAATGAAAGACTTACCCCGTCATCATCTGGTGAAAACAAAAAGCTTCCCTGGAGACTTGCTGCTGCGTCTGGCGCTCCCTTCAGTGTCCCCAATGTCTACGTCTCGTGTCGGGAAAAGCTTCTTGCTGCTTCTTGGTGCACCTTCAAAGAACTGCCGTTGCCTCTATCTTCTTCCAAAAACTGGTAGGTTTTCTGCTGCGTCTGGCGCACCTTCAGAAACCTTGGTAGTTTTACCGCTGCCACCAATGTCGTGATCCTGGATTGGACCACCGTCGTCACCAATCTTGCTGCCACCAAATGTTGTAGTTCTCTATTTGACTCGTATCACCACTTGTTGGGAATGTTATTCTTTATTTTTTTATAATTAAATTCTTCTAAGTTGTTATTACTTTTTATTTTAAACTTTAATACAAAATATAAATTTAGCAGTATTACGTCTATGAAAAATTTTTATGAATGTCCCCAGTCCCTTCTGTGACCATTAGCACATAAGGAGAATGCCCTCTCCGAAAATCCACGAGGTACCTACTATTTCTTAATAATATTTTCAGATTTAGGTTTGCAAGGGACAAACATGACCATTTCTTAAGTAAGAAAATAGAAACCAGACATCGCGTCTGAAAATGAAGCAATTACAAGGAAAACTAAAATGATGCAACTATTTATGACTATTTCTTCCAAATTTCATCTTAAGGTAATGGTTCTGTTTATTTGCATCACTATCTTCTAAGAGAAGAATAATAATGTTGATGGTATTTTTCGTACCTTAAATTCTTTAGGCATAGCCGTAGAATAAGGGTAAAAATAATATTTTATACAATTTGTCGAATATACATATACATATAACCATATTAAATGTATGTTCACAACACTATGCAGCCAACAGCAGTGCAAATGCAGGATCCTTCCTGCACTTGCAGAAAAGCAGGACTGAAGTGCTCCATCCTCTGTTCCTTTTGCCAAGGGCGAAGCTGCAGCAACGTTGCTCCCATCATCTTGGATGAGGAGGACGAGGAATTGAACGATTTAACATATGAGGACCCACCTCCATCGTCAGAGAATGTCCTTCCTCCTCCTCTTCCCCCCTCTCTGACTGATCCGGAATGGATAGGGCCCAGTCCTTCTAAGAGGATCAAGTAAAGTAGGGCTTTTGTATTATATTTTATAGTTTATACATATTATATTTGTGTTGTTTATTTTTAAATGAGTTTAATAAAATATGTTTTCATGATACTCCCCAAACTTAGATGTTTTACTATATTTTGGTTCTTGAGCAAAATACGACGGCCTAGCGGCCTCATTCTTACATCAAATTAAAGCTGAATAAATTCTCTACAACTCTATTTCTCATAACTTTCCCTAGAGCCATTAGTTTAGCCGATACGTGCTTTGGAATGTGACCGTACTCATAAATTTTTAGTTTTTCAAAAAATTGCCACCGATCTTTGATTAGCTGTACGAGACAACCAGGAATTGGCCTAGAGGTTCGGGTTGGGCTTATATTGTAGAAAATTTAGTTGGCTTTTTAAAAGTATAGAACAATTAAATTTGAAAAATGCTTTCTTAACACAGTTTTTTCAAAAAAACTGAAATAAGTACCAAAATTTTGAGGATTTTTGGGTATCACGTGAGTAGCACAGGGTTTTGAGGGTTGCAAAATTGGGCATAACTTGGGTCTCATGGGTCCTAACAATATATAAAAAAATCGTAGATACAGTCCCGTTTGCAATGTGGGATATCTTAAATGACTGGCCTAATAACAGGATATCATAAAATAATCCATCATGATAGGAAAAAAAAATAAAAAAATAGCATAATAATATATTACTTTAAATGTACTAAATCGTATTAAAATTATTTATAAATATTAATTATTTACTTGTTATTCAGTTTATTACATAATTATTTTTTTCATTTATTATGCATATGTGCATATATTTTAAGCATCTTTTGATTGCTCATTTCAATTAAATTTAATGATACTAAATGAACAGAATTTTAATTCACTTGTACCGCTTGATATAAGAAAACGGTATCACGTTATCGTAGAAATTCCGATAGAAGACAGACGCTTATAATACTGAATGAGTTAAAAATAAATGCACACATTTTTATGTATAGAATATTTCGATCTAAAACACAACAAATGTGCATTTTTGTTTAGTTACAATTAGATAGGTAATGTCATCGATCGTCATTTCCAAGCTAACTACCCTTTTTGCGATCATACGGTATATTTCTTGTATCTTGATCTAGCCGCCCTGAAAATATTTGCACTTAGTTAAGACTCACCCTGTATAATTATACACACCAATTGTCCTCATCCTGCATTTCTAAGGTAAATTGAAACCATATCTTTATCATACTGTATGTATATTAATACGTACATGTGGGCGGATCTGGGAATTTATTTTGGGGAAATCAAACTAATGTAAAAATATGTGCCTTTTAGGGTGTCATATTTAACCCAAAAGGCTAATATTTAACAAACTACAGATTTTAGGGGGCAGGCCCCAAAATTTCTCTGTCCACCACTGAATACGTATATGAAACTATGGGAGTAACTATAACTATAAACTATGAATATACTATAAACAATACACTATGGTAGAGTTCAAGACCATAAATTAAAGTGAAAGTGAAATATTATGCAGTATCGCTTGTTCCTCATTCGAGATGTAGATATATATTAATTGCTTCTAATAATGTATTACTTAATCCTCTCTTTGGCTTTATTAGCCCCATTTTAAAATAGCTCAACAGTATGCTCGAGAATTTTAAGGTGTATTTCCGAGTTCAGGATACAGTCAGTACCTTTTGGCTGAGCCTTTAATGACAATAGAACTAACTGAAAAAAGGACACAGCGAGGTGACTGTAATTAGTGCATTTGAAACAAAAGAAATGTTACTAATCTAGAAGCATTACAGTGCCTATGCCTGTTGATAAGGAAGAGAGCGGTAAGATAATGCTGGCTTTAATTACTTATGCAAGGATTTTTTTAATTGATATATTTAAACATTATTTATTAGGTTAGATATACAGGGTGAGTCCTAAACGAGTGCAAATATTTTCAAGGCTAGTAGATCTTGAGAAAAGAAACATATTTTCTCTTTATCGCTTTTCAAAGTCCAAAATCACGGAGTTATACTTTAAAAATATAAAAAAATAAATGATTTTTTACTTTTTTCAATAGCAACTGTTAAAATTGCCTTATATCTATCAAAAATAGTAGATAAAATAGTACTTTAACGGCAAGGGTAGATTAAAGGATACTTTAAGAGCGAGGATAGGTTAAAAACTTTATTTTTCTTGCGCGTTTTCTAATTGCTTCCATTTTTGAAAATTTTTGTATTCCTTTTCAAAAGTTATTCGGGATTTAAATGGAAGTAGTCTGGTTATGACGCTTGTCGCCTCAGCTTGAATATCTGTTGGTTATTTGCTTATTTCGTTTTGAGCCATTTCTGGTTCCAATTCAATCAGCAATGGACACGAAAGAGAATTAAAAAATATTGACTGAAAACTGACAACTAAAGAGACAGCTTTATTTATTTGTCAAAAAACCAACGCCAACTCAGCACAATATTTTTTCTACTTGTAATAAATTCCTTGAAATAATAATTTTCTGAATATTTTTTTAAAATGTAACTCACTATGGCAAAATATTGTTTTCTTTCTTGTAAATTTAATCTACTACCTAAGTTGTCATATTATCAAGATATTATGTTTTTTACATCCAAAATTTTCCAAAACATTAACAAAAAAATCTCAACAAGCGCGTTTCTGGAGTCGAAATATACTACTCCTAAAAATATTTATATTTATTTAAGAATTTTTTTTTCGCGAAAGAAAAATTTGGAAAATTTAAAATTTGTTTTAAAACAAATTAGGAAATTCGGAATTTTTTTAATTAAACGGTTTTATTTAGCTCGACCCGTACGGTATTTATTTATTTGTTTGTTTATTTGGGTCAAAATTAGAAATTGAAATTTAAGTACCTTTCTGTTGTCAGATTGATCTGAAATTTGGTACACACCTTTAGTTCCGATGACAATACAATATAGTAATATCAATAACATTGTAAATCTAAGATGGCCGCCGGTACAAAATGGCGGATTTCATGATACCACAACCCCTCAATATAGATTTATCCAAATGAAAGGGCTACACTAGTAGAATACTTGTACAAAATTTAAAATCCAAGATGGACGTCGTTACAAAATGGCGTATTAGGTGAAGGCATGAGTAGTCGTGTCCAGAACAGTTGTGTCCAAGATTGTGTGACGTTAGAAGGACAGATAAAAAAAAATAGGTGATGAATTTGTGAAAATGTTGCGGTCCAACATTGACGTTACAAAAGGATTGGTAAATGGTGCTATATTGGTTTGGCCTCAGTTCCGTCGAACCCAAATGTACGAAACAGATGTACCATCAGTTTGGATTCACTTTGGCAGAGACGGCATACACGTTATACACCCGAAAGCCATACAGTTTCCAGCAAAATTCAATTATGGTACGGCTGAAAGAAGGATGTTACCCTTAATTTTGTCATGGGCATCCACCGTCCATAAAATGCATGACAGCACAGTCGACCATGCAGTAGTGTATTTGGGCTAAAAATTGTTTGAGGAAGGGCAAGCATACGTGGCTCTAAGTCGAGTCAAGTCTCTGGAAGGGCTATGTATTGAGGAATTAGATTGTAATAAATTATCAGGTAAAAAACCATGCAATAATGATGCACTAAATGAATTAAATAGAATGAGGAATATTCGGTAGGCATTTCCGTTAAATACTAAAAACTAGAAAATAAAAAATCGGTAAAAAAACTTTTAAGTTAAACGGTTTTATCTTATGTGCACTGAAAACTAGAAAATAATAATAACAATTAGGTATTTTGAACTTCTAGTTCAGAAATATTTTAGTACTAGGCAGAATAGCTTTTAGGCATATTAAACTAAAATAAAAACGTGGGGCCCATTAACTATTGCTGTAATACTTTCTTCTATACTAAGTGTGGATTGCATCACACTATAATCGTAACTGGAGATTTTGACAATCAATAACCAGCCGTGGCGGCTTCACCAGCGAACGCCGAGCTCATGATCTACCAAAGTAGCAAAGATATGCTTTGCCATAGGTAGGATTTCAGAGGGGCCTCACGTTTTTATTAGTCTAACTATACCTAATACCCTAAAAAATATTTAACTAGAAGTTCAAATATGGCTTCTGATTTTTCTGCACTAAAACCGTTGCTTTCATACCCCATTTTGTGTTGGATAAAAAACATGATACTGTTACAGTTCATGGGTCCACTAATTTAAACTCGATAAAGTTCTTAACAGTTTATTTTCTCACTATATACACAAAATTTATACTGATTACGACACACAATTAACTATTTAAAAATAACGCTAAATTGTTACTGTTCACAATATAAAACTAAACTAAACTGTTGAGCGCAGCAGCGCCTTATATATCGCTGCTGATCTTCTGGCAAGTTCTGTTCTAGAATTCTATCAAATCCTTTTGGCTTCCAGCAATTTCTGTTTAGTTTGTAATTACAATCGCTTTTCTTTTACCCGCTCACAGCAGATGTTCCACACGCCTTAAATAATACCACAGATTGTGCAGATTTATTAGTAAGACCATAGATAAAAGACTTATTATATATATAATATTAAATAGATAGGCAACTGATTACAGTTAGGGTTGGAACCTTTGGTGTTACACAGCAAAATAAAAACTTACTAAATCACCACAATACTTAAAACACTTTACTTTTACACTGGACGCGTTTCGCTAACCATGTTAGCATCATCAGCAGATGATTATAAACTAAAGCTGGTGAGCGTTTATATACTCGCTCAGTGGGCACCGAGTGGGCGTGGCTAGCCAGCGGGTCAAGGCCAACTTCAGGCGTAACAGTTAGATTTCCGCCACTAGAGTAGTAGGAACAAAGAACTTGAAATAATTGGATGTCTCTGTTCATACTATCTTTACATTTATTAATTCTGATGCTCTCATATGCATCTAATTGCCTGTAATTTGAGACTTGTTTAATTAATTTTAAATTATTAAGATCTATACAATGTTAATCATCAATATGTTCGGCAACGCAAGATTTATCCGGTCTACCATATCTTACTTACAGATTACCATTTCTAGATGTATTAGTTATTAGAAATACAAATAATTGCCTGGAATTTAATATCTATAGGAAAAATACGACAACACGCAGATATATTCCTAATGAATCACATCATAGTGTTGAACATAAAATGGCTAGTTTAAATTTTTTAGTTCATAGATTACTTAGTTTTCCACTTTCCAACGAAAGATATGAAATAGAAAGAGATTACATTAGGAATGTAGCTGAGTGTAATGGATATTCTCCTTCACTAGTTGATAAATTAATTGGAAAACGTAGGTATAGGATAATGATTTCTGAAAATTCGGCTTTTCAAGTGGAGAAAGATACGTCTAAATATTTTTCGATACCGTTTTTTTGAAACCCGTGGTCTAAAAGGAATTTTTAAGAATGTCAATTATAAACTTGTGTATAGTGCTAATAATAAATTACAACAATTATTAGGTAATCCAAAAGATAAAACACCTCCACACTGGAAAGGTCAGTCCGTTCCTCCACTCCAAGGAAGGGGGGTTGTTTAGTTAATTTAAAATAAATTTAGACATACATGTAAGAACACTTTGTGTGCTTTTAATTAGGTCGATCATATTATAAACGATAAATCAACTGAATTAAAAGCATACAAAGTGTTCTTATATGTCGGATATTAATTAAAAAATATATTAAAAATACTAGAAATAGCATATATTAAGTTGTTACAGTTATAATTTAATCTTTGGCGGTTTTCAGCAAATAGCAGGCAGTTTTACATAATTTTCCTCCCTTTGAAGTGAATTGGAAACGGCTAGGTATATAATTTTGGTGTAGGCAAGATTCCCAGTTTGTTTCCGTTTGGGACCTGAAATAATAAAAACAAATTAAATCAGATGTAATCATCTGCTGATCATGCTAATATAAAACGCGCGTCCTTAATTCCTTACATGCACCGTAAAAAAATTTAAATAACTGCTCTGCAAGTAGCATTTATTAGCAGTACTAATTTAAAAAATCTATAACTGTAAGTAGATATGTTTAATTTACTTACCATTGTATCCTTCGGAAACCAGGAGTACAACAATTAAACTCCATGATAAAAAATAATTAAAAGTTATTACAAAACACAAATTGTCCCACCATTTTTAAAAAACATTGTCTAAAACAGAATACTGGCAAAAAATCTGAAGGAATTTAATTTTACAATAATTCCATAAATCAAACGAAATCAAACCATAAAATACGGCTTAAAGGCGTCTGAGTGTCAGTTAAAATCAAATTTTATTGTCAGATAGACATTTGCATTGTTGATATTGACAGTTTTAATATTTTGCGCCTCTGTATCTTGGAGAGGAAAAACTATTTTAATGAACTGTAATTTCCACTTTAAGTTTCCCAGCCATGAGTAAGACGGAGCTTAAATAAAACAAAGGATGCATTCGGTCGCTAAATTACCGGTTTAAAGCTTGATTTTCATGCCATCCGTTGTCCGGAAAAAGAAGTAGTTCCTTTTATTAAGATCTACCAGCCCGATATTTGCACTTATTTAAGGTTAACCTATAAATATAATATTTTTTAATCTGTCCAACGGATAGTATAACAGTGATGACATTTCTTGTCTGTAATTTTAATTCATAAGGTAAAAGTGAATTTTTGTAATTTTTGAATATCGTTTGTTGAAATATTACCTGACTTGTTGGGCAGATTTATAATCTGTGTATTACTAGAAAACAATAAAACACTAATAACTAAAACTTTTGTTTTAGATGGCTTAATAAACTACAGGACTTGAATATATTCAGAAATCTTGAAGTATTTAATGAACTAACTTTTTAAACTTTGTACAGAAAACATCTTGAAAGACACAAAAGTACAATCTTTACTGAATTCAAATGAATCTTTGATTTGGTGATTGTTGAAACATTTAATAACGAAGAGGGCATCTTGCTGCCAAAACATTTTAAGGCACATTTAGTAGTATTTAGCTCCCAGCTCCTTTCTCAATGGAATTAATTAGTCGGGAACAATCTTCCTCGTGTTACAACACCTTTTCTCAGAAGTGTACCATCCATGAATTTTATGGAAAGTTCATAAATACTATGGCTATGTGGTATAAATATCTTAAAATTTTCTACCATTATCCAGCTCAGCAAGCATTGATAAATAAACATTTTCCTGTAAAGTATAAATTAGAAGATATTATGTACAATGCTAGTTTAATGTTAAGCTGTTCACATGTAGGCGGCTCCTGCTCCTTCTTTATCTGTGATTGAAGTTGGTGGGTTACATATAAAATCAAAAAGGATTGCGATAATTTTAAGTCGCTTTCTGGATTCAGCAAATGAGGGTGCAATTTATTTAGCATGGGTTCAAACTTAAGAAGCATTGATTTGTCTAGGAAACTATCAGAGAAATTGTTAATATGATAGCAAATTTGCAGTATAAGTAATATGGAAATTTGAAGATCTGAACTGGAAAATAAACCTAATGTCTACTGATATCCAAAATGAGGTACCTCAAAATGATATTTTAGGTATTATACTCAGTATTATATACAGAGTGTTTTTCAAAACAAATGCGAAAAACTTCAGGGGGGTGATTCCTTGTTCAAAAAAAGGGTAGTTTGCTTCATAAACGTTGGGTCAAAAGTCAACCATTAGGGAGATATCGCGGTACAAAGATGGCGGAAAAACAATGTTTTTATTTTTTATCTTAAAAACGAAAAGAGATAGACTAATAAAATTTTATGGAAGCATTACTGTTATGAAAACACACTTTCTGGTAATTTTTTCACTTTTTTAAAATGAGTGGAAGGGGTTGAAATAAACTACCCCTATCATTCTTGTTAACGAAATTTAAAGAAAAATCTTATTAAACACATGCAAAAAAATAATTTGGATAGTTTAGTTTGTTTAGAAACTTTTTTATCTCTTGTATTTTTTTGATAAAACTCACCGATTTGAAATTAAAAAATAAAATGTAAAGCATTACATGTCAGGACAAAAAACATTTTCTGATAAAGAATCTAGTGGGCTGCTGTAATTTTTTTAGGAAAAAATCTAATCGGTCGCTGGTACTTTTTATGATGTTCCTAATATTATTTTATTTGACATTACTCTACTGCAATACGTTATTATCTAGATGATTATTATTATCGTTATTATCACTAGATTCTTAATCTAAAAATGTTTTTGTCCTGACATGTAATGCTTTAGATTTTATTTTTTAATTTCCAATCGGTGAGTTTTATCAAAAAAACACAAGAGGTAAAAAAGTTTCTAAACAAACTAAACTATCCAAATTAAAGATTTGCATGTGTTTGATAAGATTTTTCTTTAAATTTCGTTAACAAGAATGATAGGGGTAGTTTATTTCAACCCCTTCGACTGATTTTAAAAAAGTAACAAAATTACCTGAAAGTGTGTTTTGCTGTGTCTTCCATAAGTCTGCTCTTTTTCGTTTAAGATAAAAATAAAATGACCTCCCGCCATCTTATACCACCCAATGAATAAACAAACTACCCTTTATTGAACAAAAAGTCTCGCATTTGTTTGTAACCTGCTACATCTGTTATTATACGCACATGGCCAAAATTATTGCATATATCGTTTAAAAATATAGGGAAAGGAATTTAAAGAGAATCTTTTAAGGGGTTCCATAATAATATAGTGTCCGTCCGTCCGATCCGTCGGTCACAAAGGTCTATCTTATGTGAACCGTTATAGCTAGACAGTTGAGGTACAACAGATAATGTGTCTATGTTGCCGCTATAAGAACAAGTACTAAAAACAGAATTAAATAAATGTTTATAAATAAAAAAGTACTTTCACTAAACATTATCTTTCAAATAAGAATTTTACATAGAATCTTACAAGTCCTCGGTGGCCGCGTGGTAAGCCTTAGGACTTTACGCTGCTATGACGTTGGAGCCGTAGTAAGGCAGGTTCGAATCGTAGTCAAGGCGACTTTTTTTAATCGTTTTTTTTTAATTTTTACATATTTATTTTTACTTTTTACATATTTATTATTGATTAATACAATTTTTAGTAATGTGTTTCTTGCAAAAAAAACATAAAAAAAATAAAAATCGGCAAAAAAGTTTATAATAATATAGTGTCTAATGTTGTATAGATAATGAATGGTACGGAACCCTTCGTGCGCGAGTCCGACTCGCGCAGCCCAATTTTTATATAGCTTTGATAATCTGTAATAAACCTTTTTTTGTTAAAATGGATATGGTAAACAATGTTTATCGTTCAGACCCAATATTATTACAAATTCTTGCAGATTTCGATTTGTGATCTCTTGGATTTCAGAAGAAATATGACCATTGTTTGGGCTTAAAATGCCTAGAAACATTATTTCACAGTTTAATACAGTCAGAATAAGTAACACCGGCATACTCGTAGAAATCACACGGCAGGCCGACTGCTTTGGCGGGAACGCTACGCGCATATCCTTGCGCACGCCGCCATTATGGGTGCCAGCAACAGAAATTAACCAGTGTCGTAGTCTTTGTCATCCACAACATACAGTTACGGCAGCTTTGAGTCAGTAGCGTGCGGCTTAATTTATTTCATTCTTTTCTTGAGTGATATATTTTGTTTCTTTATTTTTGTTTATTGTGAGATATATTTGGTTTTTGTAGTTTAGTAGTACAATGGAAGTCTGAAATTCTTTTAGTTTTAATACTCAATCATTGCCTACGGCATTCAAAGTAATTTTTATTATTAGGTATCCTACAAAATGACAAACAAGATTCATTTTTAAATTACTGTTTTTCTGATTATCCGTATCTATTTTTAATTTTTATTGATAGCCCATGACAATTCTGAGAGAAAAGAACAGAGGTCTCGTTGTTTTTTATAATAAGATCTGCCGTTTTTAATAAGATGTTTGCCAGATCATTTTGGCGATTTTCAGTACCAGTGTGTAATATTCGGACACGAAGTTTTTTAAATGTTCTTCTAAACTGGATGAATTTATCCTGGATGGGAATAATGATAGGTTTACAAGATATTGTAATTACAAGAATTACAGGAATTACAAGATAAAGTTGTCGTACTAGATTTTTATCAGTTTGAGTGTACAGTGAAACTGTACACTCAAATCTCGCGACAAGCTTTTATATAATATAAAATTGTGTAATGACGTTATAAGTTCATAATAAAAGTTTTAAAGAAAAAGTTTATTTTTTTCTTTTTAATGTATTTACATAAAAGCTTGTTTTTAAAAAGTTTTTTTTCTTAAATTTTTTTTTTACTTTTTAGTTATGCTGGTTTCTCAGTGCCACACACTTAAACTCAATTCTTTTTCTTAAATAACTTCCTATGGGCATCCTAATAATATGTACATATATCGATTTTCATTAAAAAAGGAGAACTTAAAAAAAAACGACAGCTGTCAAATTTGACAGTTCAAATGTGAGACAAATAAAATGAAAACCGACTATGGGGTAGGGAGCATCCAATATATCGATTTTTATCAAAATCGGACAACTTTGAGATTTTTTAGACAGCTGTCAAATTTGACAGCTCAATTTTTTTTCTTTCATTTTAAGCCATGGCCATCCTATATATAGATTTTTATCAAAATCGGACAACTTTTGAAATTTTTTTGACAGCTGTCAAATTTGACAGCTCAATTTTTTTTCTTTCATTTTAACCCATGGCCATCCTATATATAGATTTTTATATGTATATACCTTTGAATAAGACTAGAAGGAGCATAATGCTATCAAGCAATTTTTTTTTTTTTTTTCTTTCAAGGACCCGTTATCCGAATTTATCCAAGTGGTGTGACATGTTTTTTAATTTTAATTGTCTGGCTACTCTACAGTTAAACGTTAATTGATTTTTTATTTTACTTTTCGAGGTATGCGCGGTTAACGATTCATTTGAATAAAAGTATTGGTGTAAATAAAATTCAGTTTCAGTCAATTACAGTACTTTTTAATACGGCCCAGTCTATCAATAGTTTATTTTCTGGGAAATTTGTTGATACATTTTTAATCCGGCCCTGACTCGGCACCCATAATGGTGTTTCAAGGTAATATTTTTAAACAATGATGCCGTGGTAACACTATCTAAACAAGACTCGGCGAATTGCAATAGCTGAAATTGTAGGAGTTAACCAAAGTGATGTTTCGTTAATATTAAAAAAATTCAGAAAGACAAACGAGGTTACAGACCGGCCTGGAAAAGGTAGAAAGAGAGTTATTACTGCTGTGTAAGGCCGTCAAATATCCATAATTGCACGACGCAATCCCCTGCTTTCTAGTACTGCTATTAAAAATGAGTTAGTTCGCCTTGAAGGAGTAAATATTTCAAGAAAGACCATAGCAAGAAGACTCCATGAGAGAGGATTACATTTAAGGAGGCATCTACGTGTTCCGAAGCTTAATTTACAGCACAAAATTACGCGACTACAATGGGCTGAGGAGATGAGAGCAAATGGACCTAATTGGAATTTCGTCATGTCAGACTCGCGACGAATTTTGGTCTGGAGAGCATCTGGAAGATGAGCACGCTTGAATGCAGCTCAACCCCGTGTCCCGATTCAAGGGGGAAGCATTATGGTATGGGCAGGTACAATGCACGGAGCTCGAACTCCTCTTGTTTTTATTGATGGCACAATGACAGGTGCCTCATATCTTAGAGACGTTTTAGAGCCTATTGTGCGTCTATCTCGAGGGGCAATGGGGGATAAATTTGCTTACATGGACGATAATGCTCCTTCCCATCGCACTTTAGCGGTTCGCGAATTTTGTGAGGAAGAGGGTATAAGAAAAGTGTGGTGGCCACCGATGTTTCTCAGATATGAATGTGATCGAGCATGCCTGGAACATAAAAAAACATAAAAAAGGAAACTAAAACGCCATATTGCCAAAAGGAATGATCCCCCCACAGTACCTTAAATGAATTGAAAGTTGCTGCGCGCAAAACATGGGAATCCATTCCTCAACATCTTCTGGACAACTTTATTGAGAGCATGCAACGTCGTCTCACAGCTTGCATTGAGGCTCGAGCAGTACAGACTATTAGTTGCGAGAAATAATTAAAATTGTTTTCAGTATTTTCTGTTTAAAATGAAACTTGTTTTTGTTGATTTTCACTCATTATGAAATAAAATTAGAATAACAGCCTAGTTGCACTTAGATTTATAATTTTATATTAGTTAGTCGTGTAGTAAGCCAATATGTCCAAAAATATAAAAAGAATCATATTAGGTTCAAAATAAAATAAAAATATCGTTATATGCAATAATTTTGGCCATGTGTGTATTTAGAGTTAATTAATGTTCCAATTTCCAGCACATCCAAATATAATAGCTTTTATTTCTCACTGTGGTATGGGCGGTACTACAGAGGCTGTATATCATGGTGTTCCGGTAATAGGTATACCTGTTTTTGCTGATCAATTTGCTAATGTTCTTAGATTAGTACGAATGGAAATGGCTGTGGAGCTTCCCTTTCAACAACTGAGTGGAAAAGTTCTACAGGAAGCTATTCAGGAAGTTCTACACAATAAGAAGTTAGTATGCTAACATTTTTAAAAGTATATGCTATTTTAATATCAATATTTTCAGATACAGGGAAAATGCGAAAACGAGGTCTAATGTAATGCGTGATCGAGTATTGGAACCCCTAGATGAAGCTGTATATTGGGTAGAATATGTGATAAAACATGATGGTGCTCATTATTTAAAGAGTTCCTTTAGTGACCTAGCATGGTACCAACTGTATTTAGTTGATGTTATTTAACTTGATGCTGTGATACCTTATGTAATATTTATTCTAATACGTCTTATGGGAAGTTATTAACATGATTTATAATTTAGAATTTATAAAGAGAATTATAAAGGTTGGTTCCATTTATAAGAGAACCAAGAAAATATTTCTTATACAAACTTGTTTTATTAATCCCTTCAAATAATTTTCATCTTACATGTTAGTTTTAGAGAAATATACAGGGTGGTCTGAACTGTATTCCGAAAACTTGGGTAGCATATTCTGGAGATAGAATGGTAATATAAGTTGATAAGTTGGCGAATGTACCAGGATTATAATAAATGTCGTAGTCGCTATAGTGTGACCAACGGATCTGTAGCTACGGGGTATCGGCAGGGGAACGCAGTTGTAAACAAAACACGCCCAATTTCATTCATAAAATAGGCATGGGCGTACGGTGTTATATGAAAATAATGTGTATCATAAATATAATACTCAGATTAATAATTTTTTTCAAAAACTTTATACTGTTTGAATCGTTACTGTTGAGTTAGCAGATAAACACTAAAAGCTTTTATTAAAGCTCCCTTAAATATTTTGAATCATTTTATTATTGTGATGTTAATATAATAGAAGAAATAATTACAGCTGGGGGTTGGAACCTTTGGTGTTACACAGCAAAATAGAACACTAAATCAGTACAATACACCAAAACACTTTTAATTTTACACTCGACGCAGATGATCAAGACTGAGTCTTGAGGTATATTTATTTATATATCTATACTAACTATATTTTTTTCTATAATACATAATTTTAGATATAACTATTTCCAGCAAAAAAAAATCTTGAAAATAGTTAACTTTGGAAGCGCAAACAAAACATAATTTTACTCATCAGTAGATCTGATATTGCCCATTACACCAGATATGGTATCGCTCCGCCAGCAGTTTTTAAAGGTTAGGTCATTGTCTACCCATATGTTACATCCAAATAGATAATACTTGGCTATATTTTCGAATTTCGCGTATATATATTTATATCTCTCTCTGCAATATAATGGGCCGCTCCATTAATATTTATCTGTTATTTTAACATTTACGCCAAAAAAATTCATTTGATTTTAATAACCCCCTAAGCGTTTCCCTGCAAAAGGAAAATTCGATTCTTCCTGCAATTTTTGCAAAAGCTTTCTAATTGTGGGGACGAGTTTGAATTCGAGATAAAATCTATTTATCAAATTCCTGACCACTTCGAAAAAGTCGTTGAGCTTTTCGACAGCAGTCTCACGTGGTCGTTTCTTTCCAGAGAGGATATCATTTTATCGGGGTTAGTTTTCAGCCTTTTTTTTATCTTCTGTGTGAATTTTTTTATAGCCGATACGCTAACTCCGGTATAAAGAAATATCCGCTCAAGTTTACGTTTAAGCGGCAACTCAAGCGAACTCTCTGTAGCTTCTTCATCGCAAACCCTATTATGAACACAAGGAAATACACCAAATGAGATTTCATCCACGTTATTATTAACTTACCTATATAAATTAGCTATTATTTCTCTTGTCTGACTATGTAGCGTCTTACCCTTAACAAATTTATTCGTTTTAAAACACAAATATACGATCAAACTTGATATTAATAATTAAAAACTACGAACGAAAAACATTATAACAAGATAACAAAACAATAAAACACAACTTAACTATCAAATATACTAAAAATATAGGAATAAAGTTTAGGATAACCGGTATAAAATAATGAAATAAAGTAATAATGATCAAAAAAATGACACCGCCACTGGATATTTCAATAGTATTCAATATTCCTACTCTTTTCAGAAGAGACCGTGAAGTTGGGGATAAAGCAAGCGAATAGGAAAGGCGTAAAAGCCATGGCAACCGCGTGGTAACAAATCCTGTGACGTACTCTCGCCAATCATGTTCGATGAATAGGCGACCATGCGCGGCGATGCCGGTTTGCCAATGATATCGTTGAAAAATCTTCAACTTTCATAATAAGCAGATTATACAGAATGAAAGAAATAAGTTATTAAATAAAACATATCGAACAATATGAACTACGTTAAAATTCCTTAGTAATATACATCAGAATATATGCTAAACACATTATATATAATAAAAATATATTAAATTTATAGTTCATGTCTGGCAATTTTGCAATTTTATAGATAAACGTGGCAATATCGATTTTTTTTTCTCGCACTCCTTCAGTAGCTTCAGATCCGCTGGTCAAACAGTAGATGACAAGGAACGTTAGACAGTTGAGAGTAGTGTGTGTAATTCTGGGTAACTACTATGTACTAATCTTATGATGATTATTAAACATTCAGTAATCAAGCAATGATTGTTTATTTAATTACTTTAACTCAGTTACTAGTAGAAATAATACATTGTGTCAGTGTGAATGGATGGAATAAAACGACGTGAATAAATAAGCAGTAACACGCTGAATTTGAAGTTGCGTTACAACAACGTGATTTGGACTTGTGATCTGGACGATCTGGAATTATTGTAAGGCTAACTAGTCTTTTGAAAAAATGGAATCGTTTTTCCGTTCACCGGAACCGCTTCCCTGGAAGGAAATATTGCCGAGGACTGGAGAAAATTCAAACAAGTTTGATATTTTTTTGGAGGTAAAAGGACTTAAAGAAAAAGAGCAGAAAAGCAAATGGCGGCGTTCTTGAACCTGATTGGCGAAGAAGGCCTGGAGCTGTTCAATTCGTTTAGTTTGACAGACGACGAAGCGGCAAATTTGAAAACAGTGAACGAGAAATTTGATGAATACTGCTGTCCAAAGAAAAATGTAATCTTTGAAAGGTTTAAATTCAATTCAATTATACAAAGGCAAAGGCATAGTTTTGATAACTTTTTGACAGATTTACAGAAAGCGATCAAAATAACAATAAATGTCGTAGTCGCTAGATGACAAGGAACGTTAGACAGTTGACAGTAGTGTGTGTAATTCTGGGTAACTACTATGTACTAATCTTATGATGATTATTAAACATTCAGTAATCAAGCAATGATTGTTTATTTAATTACTTTAACTCAGTTACTAGTAGAAATAATACAAGAAATAAGTAAAAAAGTTGGTAAATCCTAATATACTTAGATTCGGAGGGATAGGTGTAAGAAGATTCTTTTTATTTCAATTTTTTCCAAATAATTTCTGATCTAACGTCGATATTTGAATGAAAATTGGTGTTTGGGAGTTTTTGATATAAGAAATTTGATTTTGATGTCAATGATTGCGTATATCTTAATAAAATCTGTTTACATTTTTTCAGTAATTGTAGTAGCGCTTTTGGTGCGTGAATCTGGTCAATGGATATGCCTATCATTTTAAACTCCCCTCCTCCTGGTCCTCTATAATTGACACTTTTAGTAACACAAATCAATTTTCGTTTTTCATGGATGGGGTACCTATAATTCATTCCTTGTTCCTGTTATTTTCTTGGTATTTTCTCCTTTTCATATCGAGTAATCAGTTGGGTATTTTGCTTGTATAACGCAAAACTTCCAAAACAAGACTATAATAGAGGCTTGGTGCCTCTTGCTGTATGTAATTATTATATCTAATGTATGTATGTTTGTTCGGGGCAAATCTTGTAAGCTAAAATTAGAACCACTTCCTTTCATTGTAGGAGGTGAAATTTGGCATGTAGGTTCAGTCGATGACAATACATTTTTGCAAGGCATGGTCCGAATTTTTGACAGCTGTCAAAATGGCGGCCCACGAGTTTTTAATTTTTAAAATTCTATTTATGAATGGATCCGGCTGAAATTATATATAATACAGGTATATTGTGGATATATACATATGAAAAAAAAAAATATGGGCGGCCATCTTGAAAAATTACGGTTTAATGACCAATCCAAAAGATACCAAAATCAACCGATTTTGATAAAAATCGATATATTGGATGCCCCCTACCCCATAGTCGGTTTTCATTTATTTGTCTCACATTTGTCCTGTCAAATTTGACAACTGTCGTTTTTTAAGTTCTCCTTTATTTTATTTATTAGGATGCCCATAGGAAGTAATTTAAGAAAAAATTGAGTTTAAGTGTATGGCGTTTGTGAGTTCGAGAGCTGTCAAAGTTGACAGCTGTTACTATTAAAATTTTAGTGTTCAGAGGTTTTTGGAGATGATGCGTTAAATGAAATGAACAATGAGAAACCAGCATAACTAAAAAGTAGAAAATAAATTTTAAGAAAAAACTTTTTTAAAAACAAGCTTTTAGTTAAATACACTAAAAAGAAAAAAAATAAACTTTTTCTTTAAAACTTTTATTATGAACTTATAACGTCATTACACAATATTGTATAAGCTTGTCGCGATATTTTCTCTATACATTGATAAACAAGTAGAGATTAAATTACTTATCTATTTGATTTTTAATTGTAAAACTTTTCAAACTAAATAATAAATACATACAGTAACTAAACGTTCTTCATACGAGTAAGTACATACGGTAAGTACACAATTTTAACATACCATATAACCATATTTTAAATGCAGCTAAAACTAACAAAATTTTTGGTACGTTTACATCACAAATTGTCTGAGTCGTTAATGCTTGTCAGTGTACAAAAGCTAAAAATACTCATCTCTAGACTTATTAGATGTGTTTTTGATTGATGGGTGACAAATAATATACACACAGAAATAGGTGTTTCAAAACAAATGCGAAAAACTTTAGGGGGTGATTCCTTGTTCAAAATAAAGGGTAGTTTGCTTTATAAACGTTGGGTCAAAAGTCAACCATTAGGGAGATATCGCGGTACAAAAATGGCGGAAAAATAATGTTTTTATTTTTTATCTTGAAAACGAAAAGAGATAGACTAATGAAATTTTATGAAAGCATTACTGTTGTGAAAACACACTTTCAGATAATTTTTTTACTTTTTTAAAATGAGTGGAAGGGGTTGAAATAAACTACCCCTATCATTCTTGTTAACGAAATTTAAAGAAATATCTATATCTATCTCTATAAACTAATGTTGACTTTGAAAATAGTTACTAACTGTCACTAGAAAATTGCCATGGCGACACCAGCCATCTTAATTATAATTTTATTTAAAAATCGCTTTTTATTCAAAATCTGAGCTAGATAGGTATAGGAAACCCTAATATAGTTTGAAAGAGCATTTGAATCTGCTTCGATTTATTTAAAAAAATACAGGGTGTTACAGTTGAAATAACAAAGTTTTTATATAAAATATATCCTTAAAATAGATCAGCAACTTTTGATAGCCCTGTATACATTTAAGGAACCAATACCATTTTTTAGTAAAGTTTATTTCTCTACCTTTAAATTCAGCATAAGAATTAATTCTGAAAAGTAATGTACAGGGTGTTAATAATCTATTCTATTATAGCATGCAAATTTAAATATCTTTACATATCTCAAAAACTAAAGATTTTAAACATATTTAACCCTTATAATAAATGCCTTTTTTGGGCACAAGAATCGAAAAATGAAATAAAATACCGGGTGTTCCATAAGAAAAAATATAACTTTGGTATGGATCTTAGTTCTGAAACACCCTGTATATTTCAAAATAATTTTAAATTGTGCACATTGTCTCCCCACATAAATCATACAAAATATTTTGTTTCTACATTTTTCCGTTTTCGTATAATCAACGGAAACGAATGAGGTGCGCCACCCTGTATACAATATACATGACAATCTAAAATCTGTCTCTACCCTGTCTCATTTTGAAAGTTTGTGTTATGATAGACCACTAGTCCAGGAATTACAAGATAAAGTTGTCGTGCCAGATTTTTATGAGTGCAACTGTACAGGGTGGGTCAAATTCGACGCTTTTAAATGGAAACACCCTTTTCTATAAGGGATAGACAAAAACTAATATCGGTGTCTGGAGCTAAATTTTTGTCAAAAATATGATGGTGAAAACCGCATATCGATATCTGTTACCGTTTCGGAGTTACGGGGTGTTTTTCAGAAATATGCATTTTAAACAAATCGCTGTAACTTTTTTGCTATGGCAAATTTTGTATTTTTATGAAAACATTTCCAAAGCACCTTTTTACGTAGAATTTAATGGTTTAAGTATAATTTTTTTAAAATTAATAATTTAAGAATTATCAACAGAAAATTTGATTTTTTATATGGGACACTGTAATGCAAAAAAATTCTAGCTGTGAGCATCAATTAAAAGGAAAATAATATTTGCTATGAGAGATACAGAGTTTTATAACAATTTAAAATATATTTAACCAACATCAACACGTTTAAACTATATCTAATAACAATAAAAATAAATAGCAAACCAAGACATGAGATTTTGCTACAGGTGTTCGACATATCGACCGTCTTCT